>NW_025423281.1:0-248770 GCF_020497125.1 Mauremys mutica
CCCTGTCCACCGCCCCCCTCTCTGCCCCTCCCCTGAGACCCGCCCTGCCCATCGCCCCCCCCCCTCCGCCCCCTCCCCTGAGACCCGTCCTGGCCACCGCCCCCACCTCTCTGCCCCTCCCCTGAGACCCGCCCTGCCCACCGCCCCCACCTCTCTGCCCCTCCCATGACACCCGTCCTGCCCATCGCCCCCACCGCTCTGCCCCTCCCCTGAGACCCGCCCGGCCCACCGCCCCACCTCTCTGCCCCTCCCCTGAGACCCGCCCTGCCCGCCGCCCCCACCTCTCTGCCCCTCCCCTGAGACCCACCCTGCCCCCCGCCCCCACATATCTGCCCCTCCCCTGAGACCCGCCCTGCCCACCCCCCCACCTCTCTGCCCCTCCCCTGAGACCCGCTCTGCACCCCGCCCCCACCTCTCTGCCCCTCCCCTGAGACCCGCCCTGCCCACCGCCCCACCTCTCTGCCCCTCCCCTGAGACCCGCCCTGCCCACCGCCCCCACCTCTCTGCCCCTCCCCTGGGACCCACCCTGTCCACCACCCCCACCTCTCTGCCCCTCCCCTGAGACCCTTCCTACCCCCCGCCCCCACCTCTCTGCCCCTCCCCTGAGACCCGCCCTGCCCACCACCCCCACCTCTCTGCCCCCCCCTGAGACCCGCCCTGCCCACTGCCCCCACCTCTCTGCCCCTTCCCTGAGACCCGCCCTGACCACCGCCCCCACCTCTCTGCCCCTCCCCTGAGACCCGCCCTGCCCACCACCCCCACCTCTCTGCCCGTCCCATGACACCTGTCCTACCTGCCACCCACACCTTCTGTCCCGTCCCCTGTCCAGCCCTGCCCAGCCCAGCCAACTGCTTGCACCTCTCTGCCCCTCCCCTGAGACCTGCTGTGCCCACCTCTTTCTTCATGCTGCTGTTGTTATTCCATGAAACATCAAGGATGCAATAAAAAGCTGAGTTTACTCCATGGTGAGGAAAGAAAGGAGCCACCAACCCCCTGACAAAGTTCAGTGCCCCAGAGAAAACCTGCCCCCTGCTATTGCAATCACTGCTGTGCTGGGGATATGACGGGAAAGGGACTGTCTGAATTAAGGCAGGATTAATCAAGGCAGGAAATGGACAACAATCCTCAACAATGTCATTAACCACAAACACACTCTACCCGTGCTCCAGCCGTGATCCTTGCCAGCTAGGCGAGGCTGGTGGGTGGTGTCTCCATGGCTGCACTTTCAGGGTGTGATCACGACAGTGCCACAGGGAGCCAAGCCTAGACATATTCAGAGGCTAAGGCCAGGTCAATGTTTCAAACAGTGAGTCTATGCTGCTGCAGCTCAGTAATGGAGATGCTCTGTGCCAGGGTTTCTCAAACGTCCTTTCACTGCAACCTCCTTCTGCCAGAATAACTTAATACGTAGCCCTGGAAAGAAGCACCAAGCCCCTCCACTCGGGGGGGGGGGGGGGCAAAGACTGAGCCCCAGTGGGGGGAGGGCAAAACCAAAGCCTGAGGGATTCAGCCCTTGGGGGGGGGTCAGACTTTTGGCTTCAGCCCCAGGACCCAACAAGTCTAATGCCAGCCCTGGTGACCCCATTAAAACAGGGTCACGACCCACTTTGCGGTCCTGACCCACAGCTTGAGAACCACTGCTCCATGCTGAGGGGGGAGAGTTTTCCTGTTGGTGTAGTCAATCCACTTCCCCAGGAGGTGGCAGCTCTGTCATGGGGAGAAGCTATATCAGTGGGGGTGCAAGCTGTGGTGTTTACCACATTTAAGAAGTTTAATCAAACCCCATTTTTAAAACCACCTGTGGTCTGGGAATGGCAAAGGAGCTCGATGAAGCAGGGTCTGTCCTTCAAAGTCCTGGAGACCACGATTCCATACTCCTGTTGTAATGGGGGTACAGCTCAGGGGTAGAGTGTTTGATTGCAGATCAAGTGGTCCTTTGTTCAAACCCAGGTGCCCTCTTAAAGAAAAACATTTCCATTCTCCATTATGTACAGGAGCTCCACCATACGAGGATGCTTGAAATGAATGTGAACACTCAAAATTTCGCTGTCCAAATGCATAAAAACCTAGCAAACCTGTCCATCAGCTGAAATCAGTTCCAATCCTCTAAGTGTCTAGTTTATGTTTTCATCAATTAAACAAAAGGTATCATTCCCTGAAGCAGAGCACAAGTTTGAAATACAAGCAGCACAGAGCCAATATTCATAATGTCAACTACAAAAAAATGATACACATCTAGAGATAGCACCATTATAAATCAGCTAATCAGAACCTCTCCATAGACCTCTTACACGACCACTTCTCTGTAATATGGGCTGCAAATATAGAACAGTGGTCGCAATGGTGATCTATACGGTTACAGATTATGTCAATAACGTCACAGGAGATGACACGGCATCAGTGAGACTGATACTGGAATACTGCCTCCAGTTTTGGTGTCCTCGTTTGAAAAAGATGTTGTGAAATTGGAGCTGGGGCAGCAAAGAGCCACCTAATGTTCTGAGGGCTGGAGAAAAATGCCTTCTAGGGAGCTATTGAAAGAGCTCAACCTGTTTAGCTGATCAAAAGAAGATTGAAAGGTGACTTCACTGAAGTGTTGAAGTGCCTTAATGGAGAGATAAGATTGGGTATTAAAGGGCTCTTGAATCGAGCAGAGAAAGGCATAACAAGAGCCAATGGCTGGAAGGTGAAAAGAGACAAATTCATATTACAACTAAGGCACAAAAATTCAACAGCGAGGATGATTCACCACAGGAACAAGCTACCAAGGAAAGTGGTGGATTCTCCATCTCCTGATGTCATTTCATGAAGACTAGATGCCTTTCTGGAATGTGTTTGCCTCAAAAGTAGCTCTTGTGTCCTACAGGAGGCCTGTGATACGCAAGGGGTCAGATTAGATGCTCTAATGGTCTCTTCTGGCCATAAAGTCGACTCATTTCTGAAAATCTGAGGTTAGCATTGGGAGCAGCGTCTGATGTTTCCCTGTCTAGCCGGCTTGCTGCCTAGAACGAACGCTCCTTGAGTGGGGTGATCCCCAGGGAGCAGCTCAAACCTGCAAAGTGCCTGGCCAGGGGCAGGACATTAGCCCAGCAAGGGAGGGGTGCGGCAGTGACATCACAAAGGCCTTTTGCAGGACCTCAGCCTATTGGTCAAAGGTGGTGGGGAGGTGGTGACCTCACAGAGAGATGCTGACATCAGCCAGGCAGGACAGGGGCGAGGGGCCAGGGAAACCTCAGAGACCCCTGTGGCTTTGCACCAGCAAGTCTCCTTCTCCGGGTCTCTCTCTGAGGACTGAGAGTATTCGGGTTCACGGACGTGAGCGCCAGGAGGAACCTCTCTCGAATTTCCTCCTTCCCTTTTAGTGATTTTACTAGAAAACAGCCGTCCCTGTTTAGAAGGTAAGAGCCTCCTGGAGGTTTGAAACCTGTTCAGTCTGATCCATGTGGTGACAGTTGAATTCTAGGCATGGAAAACACGAGCTTAAGGAGGCAGAATTTTATTCTGCACGTGGGATTTTGTCCCTTAGAATTACTGGGGACATAGGGGTTTGTCCTTTTTGTTTCACCTTTTGTCCTTTCTCCTGTTCCCCTCTCAACACCAGGAGAGGGGTGTGTGTTGCGGGAGAGTGCTCAAAATGTGGGGCTGAAATAGAGCTCGGGCAGTGATCCCCACCAGTGACCTGGGCCATCCTTTGGGCTCTCTGGTGAGAACCCTCAGCCTCCCCTCCTCAGTCTCTACCCTGATTGGCTGAGCAGGGGGTCATTGACAGGGAGGAGACTCAGGTCCTTGTTGTTCTCTTTTAAGACCAAGGAAATAAGTCAGAACCAGTTCTATGTTTGATGAATTTTGCTGCTTCTGGGCCAAAGCCGCCTACTCCTTGGGCACATTTGTTCCCCATTCACAGTGCCACCCCCCTCTCCATTCACAGCGAGGTGCAGCATGAGGTTTCGGCTACCGTACTCCCTCCCCCTCCCTTTCCTGTTGATAGCAGCCAAGGGAATGCTGGGAAATTTGGTTCTTTCCCTGCTCCAGGGCTGGCTCTATAGGCAGGGAGCTAACCAAGGAACTACAGCTCCCAGGGCTCCCTGTTGGTTCTCCGCTCCCAGGCTCGATCCCTGCCGGCTGCCGCCTCTGCAAATGGGCTGCTCCAGGCACCTGCTTGCTTTGCTGGTGCCTAGAGCCCTGACTCTGTGCCCCTGCCCGGAGCCTGCATCCAGCACCCAAACTCCATTCTAGAGCCTGCACCTGACTCCATCCCAGAGCGCAACCTCTCAACCATCCTACACCCCAATCCCCTGCCCCAATCCAGGGCCTGCACCCCAGACCTCCTCCCCCAACCCAAACTCCCTTGCAGAGCCTTAGGCAAGTGTGGGGAAGAGTTCGGGGGGGGGGGCAGGCTCTGAGTGGTCTGGGCACCACCAAAACTTCTACAATCCTGCTGCCACTGATACTTGGGGCGGGGTGAGGAGGCGAGCGGCGAGTCGGTGGATGGAGGGGGGGGCACCATTTTCAGTATTTTAATGTTTGGTACTGCAGTGATCGACTGCTGTGTGCAGTAATATAGTGACCCCTGGGGGGTCCATACTTGGGGGGGGGGTGAGGAGGTCAGCCGCGAGTCGGCGGATGGAGAGGGGCAAATCTCTCAGATTCAAAATCTGGGACAGTGTCTGTTGGTCCTTTTTACTGCTTCTCTCTGGGCTGGGGGTTGTCCCAGTGCTGCACAGAGGGGTTCCCACAGGAAGGTGCTTGCTCCTAACCCCCGAGGCCGTCAGTGTGTCGGCTCTTCTCTAGCCAGCCCACTTGCCAAGTCTGATTGTCCTTGGTCGGGCTCCCAGCCCCTCTCCAAGGGGTGCAGCTGTCTGGAGGTGCTGCCTTCCTCAGTCCCACCTCATTCACTCCACAGGGCGACGGATTACAAAGTGGGGGGAAGATCTTATTCTACTTCTAGCAAAGAGACATTTTTCTATTACCTTAATTACACTACCTTAGGGGCCCCCTATAACATATTACCAAGGTTCAATACAAAGTCATAGGCAAGTTATACAAAAATGCATAATGCAGAGATTTATCTACAACTGCACTGAGTGACTGCTGGGTGCAGTGATATAGTGACCCCTGGGTCTGTGAATGAGGCTTTATACTGGGGGGCGGGCGAGTCGGAGGCGAGCGGGTGGGCAAGTGGCAGGTGGGCACAGAGGTGAGCAGTGAGCCAGCAGGGGCTCTAGGGGCGGGCAGGGATGGGGGTTTCTGGCCGGGGAGGGAGGAGGTGAAAGGAGGCGAGTGGTGGGTGGGGGACTGACTAGGAGGAACGCAGCAGGCCAGCGGGGAGCTAGGGGTTGAAGAGGGGTGTGATGATGGGGACGAGCGGGGAGGGGGCAGGTCCTATTTTACTGCTGTGATCTGGTCACCCTATGGGGGCCATTTCTTCCCCCTCCCCCCAACCTTCCTTTTTGGCCCACACCTGTTTCAGTGGGGCGGCGCTGGGGAAGGAGGGTTTGTTTCTTTGGGGCGGGCGGTGCTGGGGACATTGTTTCCACAGGGCTGGGCAGCGCTGGGGAGGTGTTTCAAGGGGGCTGGGTGGCACAGTGGGGGGAGGCACTTTTATATTCTTGCTTTGAGTGCAAAAATAGCTAGTTACGGCTCTGGGACCCCATATTGCGCTAGGTGCTGTACAATCCCTGGCCAACACTGGGACACCCAGGGGGTTCCCCTCAATCTCCCTGAGCCTCTGCAGCCCAACTTCTTCTAACTCCATCTGGATCACACACACACACACCCCGGCAAAAAAACAAACCAAACTGGGTGGGGCAGCTCCTGGGGGCGGGGCTCTGGCACAGTCCGGGGGCGGGGCAGCTCCTGGGGGCGGGGCTCTGGCACAGCCTGGGGGCGGACAGCTCCTGGGGGCGGGGCTCTGGCACAGAGCAGGGGCGGGGCAGCTCCTGGGGGCGGGGCTCTGGCAGAGATGGGGCTAGTTCCCACCTCAGAAAGTCCTTGGCCCGGTGAGTGTGGCAGCTGCAGCCTGGGTTGGGCTTGAAGGAGCCAGGAAGGGGCTGGAGCAGTGGCCAGAGGCTGCAGGCACCAGGGGCCAGAGGGATCCCAGGGGCAGCCCTGGGGGGGCAGAAGAGAGACTCCACACACAGGTCCCAGAAGCTGAGGGTCTTGCAGCCCCTGGGGATCTGCTCTTGGGTGGGGTCTGGACAGCGATGGAGCCCCTGCCTCATGCTGCCTCAGGTGTAGTGTGAGAAACTGCTGCGTGTAGGAATTTGCTACTTATGGTGCACTGAGCATGCTCAGTAAATCTGCTGAAGCCACTTCCCTTCACCCTGCCCTTTCTCAGAATCAGATTCTGCAGATTGCTATTTACAGGGTGTCATAAATGTATAGCTACGGGCAGTGATGAGCTGCCAAAATGCTAACAACCGGTTCCCTCCTCCTCACCCCATGAGGGGTCATGCCCCCCCGGGACTCCTGCCCCATCCAACCCCCCCCATGTTCCTTGACAGCCCCCACCCCAGGACCCGTGCCCTATCCACCCCCTTCCCTGTCCCGACTGCCCCTTGCCACCCCATCCAACCCCTTCTCTGATTCCTGATGGCACCCTGGGACCCCTACCCCATCCAACCACCCCTTCTCTCTGTCCCCTGACTGTCCCTGGAATCCCTACCCCTAACTGCCCCATTCAACCCCTGCTCCTTTCTGACTGCCTCCCCCCCGCTTGCCCCGTTCAATCCCCCTGTTCCCTGCCCTCTGACCGCTCTGACACTAATCCATTCCCCCCCACAACTCCCCTGCCCTCTATCCAACACACCCTCCCTGTTCCCTTACCATCCTACCTGGACCCGGGGCCAACCCCGGGGGCTGGGCAGGCAGGAGCCGCGCCGCCCGGCTGGACCCGGGGGCCGGGCAGGCAGGCAGGAGCCGCCCCCCCCCGCTGGACCCGGACCCAGGGGCCGGGTAGGCAGGAGCCGCCTCCCCCCCCGCTGGACCCGGACCCGGGGGCCGGGCAGGCAGGAGCCGCCCCCCCCCCCGCCCCGCTGGACCCGGACCCGGTGGCAGGGCAGGCAGGAGCCGCCCCCCCCCCGCTGGACCCGGACCCAGGGGCCGGACAGGCAGGAGCCGCCTCCCCCCCCGCTGGACCCGGACCCGGTGGCAGGGCAGGCAGGAGCCGCCCCCCCCGCCCCGCTGGACCCGGACCCGGGGGCCGGGCAGGCAGGAGCCGCCTCCCCCCCCGCTGGACCCGGACCCGGGCAGGCAGGCGCCGCCCCCCCCGCCCCGCTGGCCCCAGGGGCCGGGCCAGCAGGAGCCGCGCCCCCCCCCCCGGCTGGACCCGGACCCGGGCAGGCAGGAGCCGCGCCCCCCCGGCTGGACTCGACCGGGGCCGGCAGGAGCCGCGCCCCACCCCCCGGCTGGACCCGACCCGGGCAGGCAGGAGCCGCCCCCCCCCCCAGCTGGACCCGGACCCGGGCAGGCAGGAGCCGCGCCCCCCCCCGGCTGGACCCGACCCGGGCAGGCAGGAGCCCCCCCCGCCCCCCCAGCTGGACCCGGACCCGGGCAGGCAGGAGCCGCGCCCCCCCCCCCCCCCGCTGGACCCGACCCCGGCAGGCTGGAGCTGCGCCGCCCATCCCCAGGGTCCGGCCGCAACAGCCCCGCACCCCCCCCCCCCCGCTGGACCCGGACCCGGGCAGGCAGGAGCCGCCCCCCCCGCCCCGCTGGACCCAGGGGCCGGGCAAGCAGGAGCCGCGCCCCCCCCCCCGGCTGGACCCGACCCGGGCAGGCAGGAGCCGCGCCCGCCCCCCCCGCTGGACCCGGACCCGGGCAGGCAGGAGCCGCCCCCCCCCCCCCCCCCGCTGGACCCGACCCCGGCAGGCAGGAGCTGCGCCGCCCATCCCCAGGGTCCGGCCGCAACCTCACCGGGCGGCGCAGCGCCTGGAGCCCTCCCCTCCCGCTGGCATCCCCGCTCCCCGCCCCAGCTCAAGCTCACCTGCAGGAAGCCGCTGCTTTCTTCTCAGCCCTCCCAGGCTTCCCGCGCGAACAGCTGATTCGCGGGAAGCCTGGGAGGGGGAGGAGAAGCCAGAAGCTTCTGAAGAGGAGGCGGAGTGAGGTGAGCTGGGGCTGGGGGAAGGGCAGGGAGCTGCTACAGCTTTTCTTAAATTTAAAAGCCCTTTTGGAACTAGTTGTCCCTCCGGGAACAACCGGTTCTAAAGGGGGCTTCTGAATTTAACAACCGGTTCCCGCGATCCGGTGCGAACCGGCTGCAGCTCACCACTGGCTACGGGTAGCATAAAATACCCTGTAAAGGGTTAAAAAGCTCAGATAACCTGGTTGGCACATGACCAAAAGGACCAATAAGGGAAGAAAATACTTTCAAATCTGTGGGGGAAGGTTTTTGTTTTCGTGTTCCTTTGTTCTCTCTGGGTCAGCGAGGAACCAGGGCATGGAAAATACATCTCCCTAAGCACATGGCATAGAAAAACCTTAGAGTTCTGTCCATAGACAGGTCCTTGCATAGCTTGCTGAGTCACAAGGCATATCTGCCTTTTCTCAGTGGGTCTATTGTAGAGCTGATGGTCTGTAATGGGCCATCAAGCAGGCTAGGCAGAACTGACACCAACTTGTCTGGCTGGGGTGTTCCCTGGAAACAGAGCACAAGTTTGAAATACAGGCAGCATAGAGCCAATATTCATAACATCAACTACAAAAATGATACACAGTTAGAGATAGCATAATTATAATCAGTCAGTCAGAACCGCTCCATAGACCCCTTACACAACAGCCTTTCTACAATATTGGCTGCGAATATAGAACAGTGGTCGCAACGGTGATCTATACAGTTACAGATTATGTCAATAATGTCATAGGAGGTGACATGGCATCAATGAAATTGGAGCTGGGGCAGCAAAGAGCCACCAGATGTTCTGAGGGCTGGAGAAAAATGCCTTCTAGTGAGCTACTGAAAGAGCTCAACCTATTTAGCTTATCAAAAGAAGATTGAAAGGTGACTTCATTGAAGTGCTGAAGTGCCTTAATGGAGAGAAAGGATTGGGTATTAAAGGGCTCTTTAATCGAGCAGAGAAAGGCACAACAAGACCCAATGGCTGGAAGGTGAAAAGAGACAAATTCATATTACAACAAAGGCACAAATATTCAACAGTGAGGATGATTCACCACAGCAACAAGTTACCAAGGAAAGTGGTGGATTCTCCATCTCTTGATGTCATTTCATGAAGACTAGATGCCTTTCTGGAATGCGTTTGCCCCAAAAGTAGCTATGGTGTCCTACAGGAGGCCTGTGATATGCAGGGGGTCAGATTAGATGCTCTAATGATCTCTTCTGGCCATAAAGTTGACTAATTTCTGAAAAACTGAGTGTAGCATTGGGAGCAGCGTCTGATGTTTCCTTGTCTAGCCGGCTTGCTGCCTAGAACGAACGCTCCTTGAGTGGGGTGATCCACAGGGAGCAGCTCAAACCTGCAAAGTGCCTGGCCAGGGGCAGGACATTGGCACAGCAAGGGAGGGGTGTGGCAGTGACATCACAAAGGCCTTTTGCAGGACCTCAGACTATTGGCCAAAGGTGGTGGGGAGGTGGTGACCTCACAGAGAGATGCTGACATCAGCCAGGCAGGACAGGGGCGAGGGGCCAGGGAAACCTCAGAGACCCCTGTGGCTTTGCTTCAGCAAGTCTCCTTCTCCAGGTCTCTCTTTGAGGACTGGGGGAATATTGGGGTTCACGGACGTGAGCGCCAGGGGAACCTCTTTCGAGTTTTCTCCTTCCCTTGTAGTGATTTTACTTGAAAACAGCCGTCCCTGTTTAGAAGGTAAGAGCCTCCTCGAGGTTTGAAACTGTTCAGTCTGATCCATCTGGTGACAGTTGAATTCATGGAAAACATGAGCTTAAGGAGGCAGAATTTTATTCCAAACCTGGGATCTTGTCCCTTAGAATCACTGAGGACATTAGGGTTTGTCCTTTTTGTTTCACCTTTTCCTCCATCCATCCCTCCTTTCTCTTCCTCTCTTGCTTCTTTTGTCCTTTCTCCTGTTCCCCTCCTAACACCAGGAGAGGGTGTGTGTGTGTGTGTGTGTGTGTGTGTGTGTGTGTGTGTGTGTGTGTGTGTGTGTGTGTGTGTGTGTGTGTGTGTGTGTGTGTGTGTGTGTGTGTGTGTGTTGCGGGGGAGTGCTCGGCAGCTCTCACTGTGGGAGGTCCACCCCAAACTGTGGAGCTGCAGTAGTGCTGGGGCAGTGATCCCTGCCAGTGACCTGGGCCATCCTTTGAGCTCTCTGGTGAGACCCCTCAGCCTCCCATCCTCAGTCTCTACCCTGATTGTCTGAGCAGGGGGTTAATGACAGGGAGGAGACTCAAGGCCTTTTTGTTCTCTTTTAAGACCAAGTAAATAAGTCATAACCACTTATATGTTTGATGGATTTTGCTGCTTCTCTGCATTAATTGTCTCTGAGCAATTCATGATTCTCTCTAACATTGCAGTTCTCCTAAAATACTGGCTGAATAATTACTGTGCATACTTGTTCCTCTGGAGCTCATCTGAGAGCACTTTCTTGAGGTCATTCAATGTATGTAATTCAAAATCCGATGGTTAATTTGACAATCAGAGCTCTGGGTCCTATTCCCAATTCTGCCACTGACTGTCTGTGTGACCTCAGACAAGTCAGTTCTCCTTTCTCAGCCTGAGCGTCTCCCTCTTTCAAGTAGGGGTAATAATGATCCGCTCCTACCTACCTCAACACACTCACTCTTCCCCAACACACACACAAACTGTCTCTCCCCACACACAAACAGTCTCCACACTGCAGCTGAAAAGCAGCTGGCAATGTAATAGGATGACCCTGGAACAATGGGATATAGAAACCTCCATCACTGAAAGTGCAGCCACTATGGTATTGTAGGCCAGCTTCCTAAAGCCTCAGCCTCAACCACTTAACATAGGGGCCTTTCTACACTCTGGTTCTGTTCTCACTGAAGGATCATTTCCAATTGTTCGCTCAGACCAGCTTGCCCAGCACCCTCACTGCTGTGCATCTCTGTATGTGTGGCCATGGCTGAACAGCAAGAATTCCTGCCCATTTCCCTTCTGGCTGGAGCATGGTTTGTGATTAATGATGTTGCTGTAGATTGTTTGCTTCCTGCCTTGGCAATTCAGACAGTCCCTTTTCCCAACATATCTCCAGCACATCAGTCCCTGGCTGGGTCTCCTGGGCAGTGGAAAACATCCCTTGTTTGGTGTTGCAAAGGGGATCATGCAGAGCTGAGATGTCTCTCGGCTTGGATCAAAGGGGGAGTTGGATGGAATTTATCACACAACCCTCCCTGCTCCCCAGAGCCCCATGGGGAGAATGTAGAGAAGGGGGAGTCATTCCTCCCCTGCACTCCCAGAAGAGTTGCTAGGACTCCTTCCTGCCAGCTACTCACCCCTGGATTCATCCTTAGCTCCTAGGATCTTCCTGCTCCAAAGACTCCATAGTCCTGGGGTGGGGAGGGTGTCACTGCACAGTCTGAAACACAAGGGAGGTTTCTGGAATTGAAGGAAGGAGCAGAAACGGAGAGGAAAGAAACAGAGAGAAAACGTCTCGTCTCTCGCCCCTCCCCCTGCCTCCCCCATCAAGAAATGTTACCAAGGACCAGCGTTTTGTTCAATCTCTTCATTAACGATCTGGAGGATGGCGCGGATTGCATCCTCAGCAAGTTTGAAGATGACACTAAACTGGGAGGAGTGGTATATACACTGGAGGGTAGGGGTAGGATACAGAGTGACCTAGACAAATTGGAGGATTGGGCCAAAAGAAATCTGATGAGCTTCAACAAGGACAAGTGCAGAGTCCTGCACTTAGGACAGAATAATGCCATGCATTGATAGAGACTAGGGACCGAATGGCTAGACAGCAGTTCTGCAGAAAAGCACCTAGGGGTTACAGTGGACAAGAAACTGGATCTGAGTCAACAGTGTGAACCTTGTTGCCAAGGCTAATGGCATCTTGGGCTGTATAAGCAGGGGCATTGCCAGCAGATCGAGGGACGTGAAAAAATTGGAAAGAGTCCAGCGGAGGGCAACAAAAATGATTAGGGGGCTGGAGCACATGACTTATGAGGAGAGGCTGAGGGAACTGCGATTGTTTAGTCTGCAGGAGAGAAGAATGAGGGGCCCCTGCTCTGCTCAGTGGGGTTTTTTGCTGTGGTACGGTGCTGTGTTCCTTCCCAAAGGGCAGGTGTTTGCTCCTTTCCTCAGTAAGGCCTAGGTGAAAACAAGATGAAAAATTCCAGCTCTTTTTCTTGGATATTGTTTCTCTTCTTCTTGCACATTCAGGGTTAGAGCTGAGAACTTTCACTGATCCTGAAGTTGCATAAAATGTGTTTTGTCTTAATACAGTTTAATTTCATTCCTTTCAATTCTCTGATCATCACAGCCCTGAGTGGTAAAAGTGGGGTTTTCACAAAGATAACCATGGCAATAAAATGGAGACTGAACATGAGTAAGAACTTCACTGTTTAACAGCTTCTAGAGGTGCGGACTCACCCCCACGGCACTTCCTGCTGGTGACTTCTGGGAATCAGCTCGTTCCAGCTCCGGAGCGCCCTTTGCAGGCCGGTGATCCGCCTGGCCCCTGGCCCCCGTGCCCCTCCCTGGACCCGGTGCCCTTTTAGCTGAGGTGCTGCCCCCTGGCAGTAACCCCTTTCTCTCAGGGTCTACCCTGCCCAGGGAACCCCCCACCCCCTATCCCCACTGCACCTCAGTAGACGGCTACTGCCAGTCATCGTCTCACCCCCGTGCCCTGGGGCAGACTGCAGTATCAGCCATTCAGCACTGGCAAGGAGGGTTTGGACCTGCTGCCTTGGCCTACCCCTGGGCTGCCCTCTGCAACTCCCAGGACCTCTTGGCCTTCTGCTAGGCCCTGCTCCAGTCAGGTACCCTGTCTCTAGCTCCCTGCAGCCAGGCCCATCTCCCGCTACAAACAGAGAGAGACTGATCCTTCTGGCGTCCCTGGCCTTCTTAGAAGACCCTGTTGCTCAGTTTGGGGCGTGGCCCCAGCTGCAGCCAATTCCTCCCATCCGCCAGGGTTTTACCTTGCCCAGCCCCAGCCCTCTGCAGGGCTTTTCCAACCCCTTCCAGGCTGGAGCGGGGGGTCACCCCGTTACACAGCACAGAGATAAAAGATTTACTTTCTACTACAAAAAAAACAAAGGAAATTAACAAACAAAACCCCTTCATTTAACCTTACTTACGTTTGCTTTCATCAATAAAATCATTAGGAAATACAACGTCAAGGTTTCTAAACAGGATGGAAAGGTTACAAAGTGAAGCATTCTCAGCTTTGCAAATGTCCAAAGTTGTGTTGCCCTGCCACCCTCAATTCAGTCCTCTTGTGCATTTACAGGATGATGCAGACTTTTATGACATGATCCCATAGTATTTTTTTTCCCACGGGACCCCTTCCTCATTCAGTGCACAGGGTTTTCTGCTCTGGGGCTGTGTATTGAAAGAGTCTGTTGCCTGTAGGGTCCCTGCCTCATTTCTTGCAGAGTTAACGTTGCACAGGCAATGCTCATTCCGGTATTTCCTAACTTGAGAGTGCTTCACTTTGCAGCCTTTTAGTCCTCTGTGCATTTCCTAATGTTTATAGCTTGCTTTACTGAGGAGAACAGTCTTTATGACAAAGGGTTGGGGGTTTTTTTTGGTAATGTCTCCATTATTTATCCGGTCAGTGTCAATAGTGTGCGCTTTACAAGACAGAGAAAGTAAGGACACGCCCTGATACAAAGCCCCTCTGATCTAAGGAAGACTGACACATACAAAGAAAGCAGGAGATGTAAGAACTAGGACATTCTTTCTTTCTTTTGATGAATAGTCATTTGTTTATTATGAATTATGATTATGATTAAAGAAAGGGTTGTGGATTGGGGAACTTGTGCGGTGAGGATGTTCTATGCAGAAGTTTCCATTGTTTGGCACATGCAGCTGATCTGAAGTGCCACACAGTGCTAGGTTTTGCGTAGCAAGCCCTCTCACAATGGCAAAGAGCCTTTTCAGAACTCTGATGCAATCTTCTCTTCATGCTGATCATCTATGGTGGCCTTTAATCTTAGGGTACGTCTACACTACAAGACTATTTCGAATCAACTTAATTCGAATTTGTGGAATCGACCTTATGAAGTCAAAGTTGTGTATCCACACTAAATACACTAGTTCGACTGTGTGAGTCCACAGTAACGGGGCCAGTGTCGACTTTGGAAGCGGTGCACTGTGGGAAGCTATCCCACAGTTCCCGCACTCCCCGCTGCCCATTGGAATCCTGGGATTTCCCCCCCAATGCATGCTGGGGGGAAAAATGTGTCGAGGGTGGTTTTGGGTAACTGTCATCATTGAACCGTCAATCACGCCCTCCCTTCCTCCCTCCCTGAAAGCGCCTGTGGGCAATCTGTTCGTGCACTTTTCTGCTCAGTGACAGCGCAGGCGCCACAGCACTTTGAGCACGGATCCCGCTGCAGTTATGGCCGTTGTCAACTCCTCGCACCTTATCGTCCACCTCTTCCACAGTCAGCTGCTGAGAAATAGGGCTACTTTTCAATGGTGCTGCGAGCACTGGTGGACCATGGGGGACGTTTTACCAACATCAACGTCGGGTGGCCAGGCAAAGTTCATGACGTGCGTGTTTTCAGGAACTCTGGTCTGTTTAGACGCCTGCAGGAAGGTAGTTTCTTCCCGGACCACAAAATAAGTCTTGGGGATGTGCAGATGCCTATAGTGATCGTCGGGGACCCAGCCTACCCACTAATGCCCTGGCTCGTGAAGCTCTGTGCAGGCGCCTTTCACAGCGACAAGGAACTCTTCAAGTACCAGCGAGCAGCGAGCAGCGTGACCTGTGACTGTTCAGTTTCTTTACAGAGAAGCTGAAGCTGCCCCTGTTTCTTTACCAAGTGACTGTTGACTAGCATCTGCAGTTACATACCCCGCCCACCCCGCTTCCCCAACTTCCAACACACGTTTAAAAATAAAATACATGTTCCACTGTAACTTTACAAAGGTTTCTTTATTGATGACTTTGCGTTACAGGGTTGAAACTGGGACACGGACTGTGCTGGGTAGGGTGTGCAGTGATGTAAAGACCGCCTGTAAACTCGAGGAATGACAGGCTCCTGCTCCCAGAGCGGTCTGCAGTGCCGGACTGGTTGTTTCAATGGAGCCTGCCATCCCTCCTTTTTGGGACTCTGTGTGCGGGGGCTATGTGGCCTTTTGGCGGGGGAGGACGGATACAGATTCCTCTGCTGCGTGGCTCTGTGGTCCAGGACAGGGACCGTTGCATGAGATCTGTAACCCCCTCCCCCGCTACAAAGTCACGTACCCCCCCCACACCCACACAGAACCTGCAAACCACCTCCCATACCGACCAGGGTGCGTACTGACTGCAGTGTGTGTGTGACCTGCTGCTGATCCTGCCCCCATGTCTGTACCCTGGTAAAGGTGACTGTCCTGTCAAATTACCAACCCCCTTCCCCCCCTTCAAACACAGTCTCCTCTAAAAGAACATGACGGAAACAGTAATTAACAGAAAAGTATTTTTTATTATCAACTAGACAGTTAGGGGATGAAACTGGGATGGGGGCTTGGGTGAGGCGGGAAGGAAAGGACTTTTCAAAATGTAGGGTATGAGAGCTTTTGGGTACTTGAGCACTCTGCTGGGGTGCAGTGACAGTTTACACGGCCTCTGGTGCCCCTCCTTCTGGTTATTTTGGGTGAGGGGGGGTATGGGACTTTGTGGCGGGGGAGGGCGGTTGCAGATACACTGCAGGGGGGCTCTGTCCTCCTGCCGGAGGTCCTGCAGAACATGCACAAGGCGCAGGAGCATGTCCGTTTGCTCTCATTAGTCCAAGCAGCGTTTGAGTCGCCTGCTTGTCTTCCTCACGCCACCTCTCCTCCCGTTCGCTGAGTGAGCGCTGGTACAGAGAGAGGGTCTCCCTCCACTGGCTCTGCTGGTCCGCGTCGTCTCGGGAGCACCCCATAAGTTCAGCGAACATCTCGTCCCGTGTCTTTTTATTTCGCCGCCTAATCTTTGCCAGCCTCTGTGAGGGGGATGCTGTGGCGGGTCTGGAGACAGTCCAAGCTGTGTGATGGGAAAAAGGGAGTGAATTCCTTGCCAAGATAAATTTTTGCGAAGAATGAACACAGTCTAATCTGTCTCTGTGAATTCTGGGTTGAGATCCCAATGCCTGATGGGGCAAAAACCATTTTCGCGGGTGGTTCTGGGTAAATGTCATCAGTCATCCCTTCCTCCGGGAAAGCTACAGCAGACAATCATTTCAAGCCCATTTTCCCTGGATTGCCCTGGCAGACGCCACAGCGTGGAAACCATGGAGCCTGTTTTGCCTTTTGTGCCTGTCACCGTATGTGTACTAGATGCCGCTGACAGAGGTGGTTCAGCAGCGCTACACAGCAGCATGCTTTTGCTTTTGCATGACAGCAGAGATGGTTACCAGCCATATTGTACCATCTACCACACCATAAATTGGTAATAAGATGGGCATGGTTAGCAGTCCTTTTGCACTGCACCATTTGCTGCTGTCATAAGTGCCCCTGGCTGCTCTTAGCCAGGGGCGCAAAAGCCAAAATTGGGAATGACTCCCTGAGTCAATCCCTCCTTTTTGGTATCTAAAAATAGAATCAGTCCTGCCTAGAATATGGGCAAGTGTACTAGAGAACCACTGTATCAGAGAACCAGAGAGCACAGCTGCTCTGTGTCAGATCCTGCAGAAATTATGAGCTGTATGCTATTCACAGGGGGTGCTCCTGCAACAACCCCACCTGTTGATTCCGTTCTTCCCCCAGCCTTCCTGGGGTACCATAGCATTGTCCCCCCACTTGTGTGATGAAGTAATAAAGAATGCAGGAATAAGACACAGTGACTTGTTAGTGAGATATGAGTGAAAGGCAGCCTCGAGTTGCTATGATAGTCCAGATAGGACATTAAGGAGTGTGGAGGAGAGGAGCCCAGCATCCTGCTGCTAGTCCAGGGGCAATTGAATCTTTTCTTTACACATGAAGGGTTGGGGGCTGATGAAGCTCAGCCCCCTGTTGCGATGATGACGATGGTTATCAGCCATATTGTACCATCTACCAGGAAAAATTAGGGCCAGGCGCCCTTGATTGACCTAACGGATGGTAGTCTGCATGGTTACCAGTCTTTTTGCACTGCCCCATGTGCCAATAGGCTGATGATGACGACGACGGATACCAGTCGTATTGTACCATCAGCCATCCATAGCGTGGGGGGAGCAAGGATGTTGGTGTTGAGTGCTGCACCATCGCGTCTATCTGCAGCATTCAGTAAAGATAGGGTGACATGTAAAAGAGTCAAGAGAGGATTGTTTTCCCTTTCACTTCTGGGGGTGGTTGGGGGGCTGCGTAAATTGCCGAGCTATCCCCTGACCCACCGCGGACACTGTTTTTGACCCTAGAAGCATTTGGAGCTCAGCCAAGAATGCAAATCCTTTTCGGAGACAGCAGGAACTGTGGGATACCTTGCGTCCTCAGTCCCCCCTCCCTCCACGAGCGTCCATTTGATTCTTTGGCTTTCCGTTATGCTCGTCATGCAGCAGCGTGCTGAGTCTCTGCTATGCCGTCTGTCCGGAGATTTTTTAAAAATACTTTGGACCAGGCGTAACATTACAGTAATTCCCCTAATTACATGCAGGAGTCTCAGAGTGAGATCACCCTGAGGACGGTCACTGAAGGAGATAGAGAGCGCATGCTGCGTGAAAGCCAGCACAAACCAGGGCCCTATGCAGCCGTGCTCGGGGAGGCAATGCTCCCTGAGTACCTCATGAAAGCCTGGCGCGGAAAAGTGTGCTACCATGGAGCACCCAATAAGGCAGCTCTCCACAGGAACCTCCTGCGGAGGCTTTTTGATTACCTCCAGGAGAGGTTCGTGGAGATCTCCCAGGAGGATTTCTGTTCTATCCCCATATATAGAGAGACCTCCTTTTCACATACTTCAGATTCCTGTTATATTAAGAATAAAAGTTTACATGGTTAAAGCACTTAGCGACTGCTCCTTCCCCTGATTCAGGGCTAATGGCCGGGGAGGGTTGGTAGGGGATCTCCGTGACGGTAATGAAGAGATCCTGGCTGTCGGGGAAACCAGCGTTGTAAGCGCTGTCGCCTGCCTCGTCCTCCAAAAACTCTTCTTCATCTTCCCCGTCCGCAAACATCGCTGAGGAACTGTCCGTCGACACTGTCCCATCGTCAGAGTCCATGGTCACTGGTGGGGCAGTGCTGGCAGGCTCCGTAGCGTCCGTTTGCTGCTTTGTTTTTTTGGTAGCCTTGTCTGGGGTCCTTGATTTTCACGCGGCGCTGCGTTGCATCCCGGCTGTATCCTCTGTCTCTCATGGCTTTGGAGACCTTCTCGTAGGTCTTTGCATTCCGTTATTTGGAGCGCAGCTCCGAAAGCAGAGACTCCTCGCCCCTCACTCCGATCAGATCCAAGAGTTCCCGGTCAGTCTATGCTGGGTCCCTCTTTCTATTCAGAGATTACATGAACTCCTCTGCTGGAGAGCTCTGCATCGCTGCCGGTGCTGCTGAGCTCGCCCCGATGTCCAACCACGAAATGAGATTCTAACTGTCCAGACAGAAAAAGGAATTCAAATTTTCCCGGGACTTTTGCTGTGTGGCTGGTCAGAGCATCCGAGCTCGGACTGCTGTCCAGAGCGTCAACAGAGTGGTGCAGTGTGGGATAGCTCCCGGAGCTAGTAAGTTCGATTTGCATCCACACCTAGCCTAATTCGACATAGCCATGTCGAATTTAGCGCTACTCCCCTCGTCGGGGTGGAGTACCGAATTCGAACTAAAGAGCCCTCTAGGTCGAACTAAATTGCTTCCTGGTGTGGACGGGTGCACGGTTAATTCGAATTAACGCTGCTAAATTCGAATTAAAGTCCTAGTGTAGACAAGGCCTGAGTGTAGCATTGGGAGCAGCATCTGATGTTTCCCTGTCTAGCCGGCTTGCTGCCTAAAACGAACGCTCCTTGAGTGGGGTGATCCACAGGGAGTAGCTCAAACCTCCAAAGTGCCTGGCCAGGGGCAGGACATTAGCACAGCAAGGGAGGGGTGTGGCAGTGACATCACAAAGGCCTTTGGCAGGACCTCAGACTATAGGTCCAAGGTGGTGGGGAGGTGGTGACCTCACAGAGAGATGCTGACATCAGCCAGGCAGGACCGGGGCGAGGGGCCAGGGAAACCTCAAAGACCCCTGTGGCTTTGCTTCAGCAAGTCTCCTTCTCCAGGTCTCTCTTTGAGGACTGAGAGAGTATTTGGGTTCACGGACGTGAGCGCCAGGAGGAACCTCTTTCGAGTTTTCTCCTTCCCTTTTTGTCATTTTACTAAAAAACAGCCGTCCCTGTTTAGAAGGTAAGAGCCTCCTGGAGGTGTGAAACCTGTTCAGTCTGATCCATCTGGTGACAGTTGAATTCTAGGCATGGAAAACACGAGCTTAAGGAGGCAGAATTTTATTGCACACCTAGGATTTTGTCCCTTAGAATCACTGGGGACATTAGGGTTTGTCCTTTTTGTTTCACCTTTTCCTCCATCCCTCCCTCCTTTCTCTTCGTCTCTTGCTTCTTTTGTCCTTTCTCCTGTTCTCCTCCCAACACCGGGAGGGAGGGTGTGTGTGTGTGTGTTTGTTTGTTTGTTTTGGGGGAGTGCTCTGCAGCTCCCACTGTGGGAGGTCCATCCAAAACTGTGGGGCTGAAATAGTGCTCGGGCAGTGATCCCCATCAGTGACCTGGGCCATCCTTTGGGCTCTCTGGTGAAAACCCTCAGTCTCCCGTCCTCAGTCTATGCAGTGTTGTTGGTCTGGAGCTCATCTGAGAGCACTTTATTCAGGTCATTCAGTATCTGAAATTCAAGATCCAATGGTGAGTTTGAAAATCAGGGCTCTTGGGTCCTATTCCCAACTCTGCCACTGACTGGCTGTGTGACCTAAGACAAGTCAATTCTTCTTTCTCAGCCTGAGCTTCTCTCTCTTTCAAGTAGGGATAATAATGATCTACTCCTACCTAGCTCAACACACTCACTCTTCCCCAACACACACACTGTCTCTCCCCAGAACACAAACAGTCTCTACCCCGCCACACACACTGCAGTTGAAAAGCAGCTGGTAATCTATTAAGATGCCCATGGAACGGTGGGATAGAGAAACGTGCATCATGTGATGCTGTACCAGCCCGTGAGGCATTGCAAACCCTTCCCAAAACACCCTGAAGCCAGTTGCACAGTGGGATAGTTACGCACAGTGCACTGCTCTCTGTTGCCATCCAAGAACTGCTAGCATGGATGTGCTCTGGTGACACAAGGGGCATAGGGAGGACGTTCAATAGCTGTTTAGTTAAAACACTTTAACTAAAGCAGCAATGCCAGAGGGTTGGTGGCTCCTTTCTTTCCTGAGCCTGGAGTAAACTCAGCTTTTTATTCCATTCTTGATGTTTCATGGAATAACAACAGACGACCGAAGAAAGACGTGGACAGGGTGGGTCTCAGGGGAGGGGCAGAGAGGTTCGAGCGGTGGGCAGAGCAGGTCTCGGAGGTGGGGGCAGTGGGCAGGGCAGGTCTCAGGGGAGGGGCAGAGAGGTGGGGGCAGTGGGCAGGGTGGGTCTCCAGGGAGGGGCACAGAGGTGCAAGTGGTGGGCAGGGCAGGTCTCAAGGGAGAGGCAGAGAGGTGTGGGTGGTGGGCAGGGTGGGTTGCAGGGATGGGCCAGGGAGGTGGCGGCTGGTGGGCAGACCTTGTGGTAGGGGGTGGAGAGGCACGAGCAGGAGGCAGGAAGACCTTGGGGGAGGAGAGGAGCGAGCGAAAGGTGGATCAGCCGTCCTCAGCCAAAGAGGAAGAGCGGGGGTGGGAAGTGGCCAAACAGGAGCAAGGGGGAAGCACAGGTGGGGCCGCAGAGAGAGGAGAAGGGTGGGGGGGGGGCAGTGCCATGGTTGGCACCAATGGGCCCCCCACTTCTAGGGAGCTTCCAGCGCTCACACCCAGCCTCCCCAAATGCAAGAGCCATGGGCCACCTATTCTCTTCATCTTCACTAACCAAGCCCCTCCCCAAGCTATGTTGATGGGAGAAGCCCTCCTGTTGGCACAGCGCTATCTGCACCGGGGTTAGGCTGATATAACTGCATTGCTTAGGGAGGTAAATTTTTTACACCCCTGAGTAATGTAGTTACACTGATCTAATTTTGTAGTGTAGACCTGTCCAAAGAACCTTGGGAGTAAAACTTCACCTGCTCCTCTGCTTTACTGAATCCAAACACCAGCAAAGCTTGTCAGGCCCAGATGGGGGTTGGCAGAGAGTCAGGTGTGTGCAGACATGATCCCTTCAGCAGCTGTAGGCACCATGGCTTAGCTGGCTAAAACCACTGTTTCGTATACAGGAGATCGTGGGTTCAAGTTCCAGTGGTACCTTACTGAGTTGCTTTTGGGGCACCTGGTATTGGCTACTGTCAGAAGACAAGATTCAGAGCTAGATGGACCTTCGGTCTAGCCTAGTGTGGTTTTCCTTATGGTTTAAATTACACTCACAGGCACTGAGGATAGAGTTACTGAAAGTTTGGGAGTTAGGAGCTCATAGGTCAGTGGTCCAGTCCCCTCTCAGACGACCCCGTCCCTTTGGGACAGGGACAGGTCTGAGCTCTCACTCCAAATGCTCATTGTGGCTGCCAGAATCTGTGGGCAGCTCGTTTAGTTTATGCCGAGGGTTGAGTCCTGTTTTGTGCACCGAGTCTGAGAATGAAAATCCTAAACTGCCCTTTGAAATAACAAAAGCAGCGGGACGTGTTTCTGTCCCTGCCCCAGAGCACACAGACTAATGGAGAAATGCCATGAGTTCAGGGTAATACTTCACTCCGGTTTTACCATTTCCACTCGCTAAACCCCCTCCCAACCTTCTGGGCTCCTGGAGCAGGGGACTGAGCCTGAGCCGAGACACGGACACTGCAACTTTACAGCCCAAGCCGCATGACCCTGATTAATGTGACATGGGCCAGTCATGGGTGTTTCATTGCACTGGAGACGTAGCCTAATGTTATGTCTGCACTGCGATTAACACACCCAGGGCACCTGTCGCAAAGCCTGGGTCAGCTGACTCAGGGTTATGGGGCTTGGGCTGCAAGACTATAAAATTACAGTGCAGACAGATGGGCTTGAGCCCAACCTCTGAGACCCCACGAGGCAGTGATGAGCTGCCAAAATCTTAACAACCGGTTCCCTATAAAAAGTTTTGATTTAAGGGATGTTCGTCCACAGTATGTATTTTTGTACCTTTCTCCATAAGAAATGGCAATGCATTGAATCATTGGACGTCATACTTAAGACTAAAAAAACATTTTTATGTGTTTATTACAATAGAATTTAAAATACATTTGAAAAGAAAAAAAATATAAAGATGTATGAGTAAGCAAACACTAATAAAGAATGAAATGCCTTTTCTTGTATTTTAAAATATTACATGTGAACTACTTAAGTTATTAAAAAAGTAATATATATATATATATGTTGAAGTATACAGAATGTGTGTGCAGATACTTGGACGGCTGCAGCAACTGTCTGCAAACTCCACAGCGAGTTGCTGCCAGCCAGCCCCAGACGGCTGCCGGGCACAGCACTGCCAAGTGCTACCCAGGCACAGGCTGCTCCGTTTGGCTTACCCGGGGTAGGATGACCAGACGGCAAATGTGAAAAATCGGGACAGGGGGTGGGGGGGTGGGGGTAATAGGAGCCTATATAAGAAAATAAACCCAAAAATCGAGACATCTGGTCACCCTAACCCAGGACCACGGACCCTGCCCCGCAAGCCACCGCTCGCCTTACCAAATGCTACTGCAGGAGAGATCTGAACCCACCCAGAGGCAGAACTGGGGGATGACTCTCCCCTGGAGGATAAAAGGAGCCCCCCCCACACACACCCTGTCCTGGGTCCATCCTTCCCTCCTTCCCTCATCACACAGGCTCCTCCAGGAGCTGCATTGGGAGGTTTATAAATTACAGCTCAGCAAACAAGCTGCTGGCTGCCAGGAGCCCTAGGCAGCCAACCCAAGGTATGCCAGCTACACAACCACTGCACAACAACCCCCATCTACACCACACTCAAGAAACAATCCATTGTGCTGCAAGAACCCTGTGCAGTCCCAGCAGAGCATACAGCACCTAACCCCCAGCAACACAACACACTGTACACAGCCCTCCTCCTCCCATACACACCATAAGTGACCCCAAGTATTATACATCCCTCCTCAGTGCACAACCCCCAGCCCTCCCCACTACTGTGCAGACCTTCTCCCAGCTGCACAACTCCCCTGCTACCCAGCCGCCCTACAACACACAGCTCTGTCTGGCACACACACTATACACAGGTGGTCCCCACTACAGCACTCCCCTAACTTAAAAAATGCACAATGCTCTGAGCCGGGAGATGGATGGGGGAAGGTGAAGTCAAGGGGGGGGACATCCTCGTGGGACAGGGGGCTCCTGCAGGGCCTGGGACAAATTGCCCCACTTGCCCCCCGGGCGACCTTGGAGATCACAGCCCCCCGCCCTTTACCGGCCGGCCGCTCAAAGCAGCAGGACAAGCTGGAGCTCTGCTGAGCTGCCCAGCTGCCTGCGGCTGGCCACTGCGGCTCTGCGGGGGGAGGGGCCAGGGGCGGGGGGGGCATCCTCGTGGGACAGGGGGCCCCTGCAGGGCCTGGGGTAAATTACCCCACTTGCCCCCAGGCGGCCCTGGAGCTCCCAGCTCCCCCCTTACCTTGGCGGCCGCTCAAAGCAGCAGGACAAATCTGCAGCTGGTCACTGCGGCTCTGCGGGGGGAGGGGCCAGGGGTGGGGGGGGGCATCCTCGTGCGGCAGGGGGCCCCTGCAGGGCCCGGGGCAAATTGCCCCACTTGCCCCCAGCCCCAGGCGACCCTGAAGCGCCCAGTCCCCTCTTACCTTTTGGCAGCAGCTCAAATCATCAGGATGAAGCTGGAGCTCAGCTGAGCTGGCGGCGGGCTGACCACCATGCGGTTCTGGCTCTGCGGGGGTCGAGGGCAGGGAATCCTGGGAGCTGCTCAGGTGGGAGACAGGGCCACATCCGGCCAGCAGACCAGGGTTGTTCTCCTACCTGCCTGGCTCTTTAACATCCGGTTCTCTACCGGCATCTAATTTTAGCAACCGGTTCGCCCGAACCGGTGCGAACCGTCTGCAGCTCACCGCTGCCACGAGGGGTGAGGGTTTCCAAACCCAGGCTTCAGTGTGAACACAAATATCCGCCCCACAGTTTTTAGCCTCTCAGCTTTAGCTTCATGAGCCCACGTCAGATGGTCCAGGCCAGCCGTGCTGCCATCTTTATCCCAGGAGAGATGGACTCTAAGGGTACGTCTCCATTGCAATGTCAGCCCAGGGGTGGCACGCTGTGCGCAAAGCAGCACCCTGGAAGCCCCAGATTCACCACTCTCCTATAATGATGATACGGTTTCTACAAAGTCTGCCTCGTGAGGTATCATTTCAAAAGTCTTGGTCTGTTGAACATTACTATTGTGTTGGATTGTGTGTGTAGCATTGACTGGGAAGTTTTGCTCTGTGTGTGTGACTGAGATGAGGTTGGGAAATGCCCCCCACCAGCCTTTCAGGTGTGACAAGGGAGGAGCCAGACTCGCTGCTGGCCCATTAAAGGGATCCACACTGCCAAGGACTATCCCAGGAACCGTGTACAATGCAGACTTCTCCGAGATAGTGTTAGAAAAATAGGCCAACTATAGGCCTGTGAGCAAGACTAGGCCTTAAGCATAAGTAAAATCAAGGCCTTAAAATGCAAGTAGAGAGAAAAAGCCTGTGTCAGCTATTATCAGTTTATGCTTAGGCTATTATCAGTTTATGCTTGGTTTGTACTAGTTCATGCTTATCAGTCAGACCCACGCTTGGCGTCACATATGTGCAGCTGTCTTCTCATGCCTATGGCCAAAAGTAGTTAGCCTAATGGATCACCTTCTCATGCGTGAAGCCAAAAGTAGTTAGTATGTTAGTATAGTAGGTCAAAGGAGATATCTTATGTCTTCCTTACAATGATAAATGTATCCGCACAGCTGCACCCTTATCATGATGGATGTATCCGTGACAGCTATGCATATCTTGTTCCTTTTTGATTGATATATGTATTCTATGTACTCTAATATTCCCTATAGATGCATTTACAGGGTCCATAAGGTTAGCCAAATAACGTAAATAAGACGTCAACAAAGTTGTTTGTTTCGGGGTATAAAGGTAAGCCCGTCAGGCCATGTAAGGTGTGACTCTCTCGGGCATTAGCCGAGACGAGGACACCCGCTCAGCTGATCGATCAATAAAGCTATGGTACTTGTCTTCCTGGTCTTCCGTGCCTCCTTGGTGTAATCAGGTGAGCTCCGGGGAGAAACGGGCCCTTTTGGCTAACAAATTGGTGACTCCGCCGGGACGTCTCTCCCTGTAGGGGGCGCGACCGGCGGCCGAGGACGGCTCAGGAGAGTGGCCACCTTGAGCTATTGGTTTGCTCAAGCTCCGGGTCGCCGCAATCGGCCGGGACGGCTACGCCCCCTCCATAGAGAACTCCAGCCGACACGGAAGCAAGACAGTACCAGAAGAGGGGAGTCCACCTGCCGGACGCGGCCACTCCGGGCGCGGTAAGTGCGTTTACCTCCTGGGTTTGAGGATTAACGCCCCCGAAGAGTGAGGGTTGGGACTGTGAGCCCCTAATGATAAAGGAATTGTGGATAAAAGTTTTCTGACTGAGGTACCTAGGTTCAGACACGGCAAATGAATAACACCACTAACTCTACTGGTTCGTGGACCGTGCTGAGCGAATATTGGAACGTAAATACTACCCTCTTGTGTTTGTTTTTAATAGCAATACTTGTGTTTTACATTGTGTTAACAACTTGGAAACCGCGGTTGCGCTAGCCTGGTCTAGGACTTAAGCCGACTCTAGCCGCCCCAAGACTTTCGCGAGGGGAATTTCCCCCGGGACCGGAATATCTTGAAAGCAAGGGGAGTTGGCCGAACCCGTGACCAGGCTAATTAAACACCTAGGTGTAATGGGGTCCGGACAAAGTATGTCTACCCGGACACCCCTAGGATGTATGTTAGAAAACTGGCCGGCGTTTAGACGCCAAGCTGATTATGGAATTGTACTGTGTAGAGATAACCTGGAAAAATTCTGTACCTTAGAATGGCCAACGTTTGGGGTGGGGTGGCCCGCAGGGGGAACACTCAAACTGGAAACAGTGCAGGCTACACATAACGTTGTTACTCGGGATGGGCATTGGGATCAATACCCCTATATAGATATCTGGCAGGATCTCGTGGCCAACCCCCCCCCCCCATGGCTACGGGAATGCAGGGCACAAGCTATCAGAGCCTTATTAGCCCGTGCCCCTGTTAAAAAGCCCTGTCCCCCTTATGATACCCCCCGTCCGCCTGCTGTGCTTCCTTCTGCCCCAGACCCGATGCCTCCTCCCCCTGTATACCCTGGTCTCCCGGTTTTGGCAGCTGCAGCAGCTCCACCGGCTCCAGCTCGTGCTCCCCCTCCCTCGAAGGAGGAAGCCCCGGCCGTAGAGGTAGAATCCTTGCCTGCCACACAGGAGGCCGCAAGGATAGACTCGGCTGCAGAGATAGGAGGTGAGCTGTCTGGCTCGGAGTCCCCTGAAGGGGCTGACTCAGTGGCAGGCCGAGTTAAACGGACGCCTAGGGCTGGCCTCAAGGCACAGGGGGCAGGGAGCTCCACGCTTGTTGTCTCTTACAAGAATACCCCAGAGGAAGCTACCCCAGCGTTTGAGGGCCCCTTACGGGAGACTAGGCTTCCTGGCGGTGAGGGGGGTGCTGGTGTCCTGACTATGGTATATGTCCCCTTTACCACCAGTGATCTGTATAACTGGAAACACCAGAATCCCCCATTTACAGAAAACCCTGCCCCGCTGACTGCCGTCTTTGAGACCTTGGTCGCAGCCCATAAGCCCACCTGGGGGGATATGAGAGTCGCCCTAAATACCCTTCTTACTGCAGAGGAGAGACGCTTAGTTTTCTCCCAAGCCCGTAAGTGTTTACGAGAGTCGGGGGTGCCGGAGGAAGAGCTGGCTGCACGGCTCCCTACTGCGCCACCCGAGTGGGGGCATACAAAGTCTGAGGACCAGGTAAAACACCATAACTATGCTACGGCTGTGGTACAGGGAATGAAACGTTGTATTCGGAAAACCACAAATTGGGCCAAATTGTATAATGTTAGACAAGAAAAGAACGAGAATCCAGCCGCTTTTTATGAGCGCCTGTGCGACGCTTGTAGAAGGTATACTGACCTCAATCCGGAGAGTGACAATGGAAAGCTGGTGTTAACCCCCCTTTTCATTGGACAGTCATATGAGGATATTAGAAGGAAATTGCAAAAGCTAGATGGAGCCGCAGGCAAAAACATAGAGGAGCTCCTGGGAATTGCGATGAAAGTATATGATCTCAGGGATGACAAGGAGCAAAGGAAAGGGGCTCGCGTACTGGCTATGGCCCTGAGAGAAGGGAGAGAGGAAAAGGGGGGCAAGGGAAAAGGACGCTCAAGCTCAATAGGCAGGGGAAAGGGCTCCCGGTTGGGTCGGAATCAGTGTGCCTACTGTAAGGAAGAGGGACACTGGAGAAATGAATGTCCCCGGCGACAGGTTAGGGGAGAGGGACATAAGGATAGAACTTCGCCCGTGCCTGTTTTCTATGGGAGCACGGGGGAAGGGGCCACCCTATAGGGAGGCCGGGGGACCCAACGGCCCCTCCTGGCAGCACAACCCGCCAGTCTGGATCCCACGGTAAAAATTAAGGTAGAGGGCCGCCCGATTACAGCCCTTATTGATACGGGGCTACTCTTAGTTTACTACCCCTCGACACAGCACCACGAGCCAGAGCCCAAGGGTGTGTCACGGTCCAAGGAATAGAGGGGCAACACATCACACTAAAGAAAACCCTCCCCCTTTTAGTGAAAGTAGGGGACCACCAAATATCCCATCAATTCATTTGCAGCCCTTCCTGTCCCATTGCGCTGCTAGGACGAGATCTCCTCACCAAATTACAGGCGGAGATCTCGTTCACTAATGGGACTATGGAGGTTAGGCTCCCAAAACAACAAGTTTCCAACTATCAGATGGCCCTACTTAATGCTGCTGTGACACCTGCCCTAGCACCCCAAGGGGTTAACGAGGCTTGCCTGCCGGGCATTAATGCCAGAGTTTGGGCCGAGGAGGGAGGTCATGCCCGTGCCAGAAACGCCTCACCGGTACACATCACCCTTAAGGAAGGGAGCTGCCCCGTTCGTATCCGACAGTATCCCCTTAAGCTGGCCACTCGAATAGGGTTAAAACCTCTGATTCAAAAGTTTGTACAATGTGGGTGGCTAAGGGAGGGCACGTCCCCGTATAACACCCCGATAAAGGGAGTGCCTAAGCCCAATGGACAATACCGGCTCGTGCAGGATTTAAGGCAGGTCAATAAGCTGATTGAGGTGCCTTATCCTGTTGTCCCAAACCCCCACACGATCCTGGGACAGATACCAGAAAGTCATGGATGGTTCTCAGTAATAGATTTAAAAGACGCCTTCTTTTCTATCCCCCTTGATCAGGAATCTCAAAAGCTGTTTGCCTTTGAGTGGGAAGATCCCGACACCCATTACAAAGCCCAATACCTCTGGACTGTTGTTCTGCAGGGCCTTACCTGTGCACCGGAAATTTTTGGTAGTCAGCTACGGAGGGACCTTGCTCCCTTCCTAGCTCGACATCCTGCGTGCAACATAGTCCAGTACTGTGATGATTTACTTTTAAGTACTAAAACAGAGCAGGCTTGTAAGGAACAAACTGTAGAGCTTCTTAATTTCCTGGGGGCACAGGGATGGGATACAAAGCCTCTAAGGAAAAAGCACAATTGGTTAGACAGCAGGTCACTTTCCTAGGGTACCACCTTAGTCAGGGAAGTCGCAGTCTGAGTAATGATAGAATTCAAGCTATACTCGACAGCCCTCAGCCCCAGAATCCCAGAGAATTGAGAGCTTTCCTGGGACTGACCGGTTTTTGCCGACTCTGGATCCCTGACTATGGGGGAAAGGCTAGACCCCTATATGAGGCCCTTACTAAAGAAGGTCTGCTACATTGGAAGTGGACTAAGGAGAAAGAAAAAGCATTTCAAGAGCTTAAACGGGCTTTAATTCAGCCTCCTGCTCTGGCTCTCCCAGATCCACGGAAACCATTTACCCTGTATGTTCACGAAAGAGCCGGGGTAGCGTCTGGGGTCCTCTGTCAAAAGTCAGGACCGACCTGGAGACCCATTGGCTGTTATTCTAGAGTCTTAGATCCTGTTGCCAGGGGATGGCCAGCCTGCTTGCGAGCTGTTGCAGCGACTGCTCTCCTTGTACAGGAAGCCGAAAAATTAACCCTGGGTGGAGACACTGAGGTGGTGGTACCTCACGGAGTACCCCAGATACTAGGAACAGGGGCGGGGGACAGACACCTGAACCCTAGTCGGCACACTAAATACGAGGTGGGACTCTTACTAGCCCCGAACCTAACCTTTAAAGCCGTTAGTTCTCTCAACCCAGCTACTTTACTGCCTGACCCTCAGGCTCCCAGTGTTGCTGGCCCGACTCATGACTGTATCGAAGTCCTGCAGCAAGAAACTAAACCCCGTCCCGATCTTTCGGATTTGCCCTGGCCCAACCCTGATCTCGAGGCGTACGTCGATGGTTCTAGTTATGTACTAGACGGGAAGCGGTATACGGGGGCTGCTGTGATAATTAAAAGCACAGAGATGGTGCATCCATTTAAACTCAGCCCCTCTCTATCCGCCCAAGCGGCAGAATTAGTAGCACTCATTGAGGCCCTCCGACTGGGAGCTGGGAGAACCATCAATCTGTATACTGACAGTTGCTATGCGTACATGGTAGTGCATGCTCATGGGACCTTGTGGCAGGAAAGGGGTTTCATTACAGCTTCAGGCCAAAGAATTGCTCATGGGACCCTTATCAAATTGTTACTCGAAGCCTTGATGCTTCCCCTGCGGGTCGCCGTAATTCATGTCCGTGCACATGGAAAGGCTCCTGAAGCGGAGCAGCGCAAGTATAATCGATTGGCTGATTTGGCTGCGAAGGAGGCAGCGCGCAGGGGATCTCCATGGCTTCTTTTAGTTCAAGACACTGAGGCTACAACCCCTATTCCCCACTACACGACAGAAGAGGTATCCCACGCCCAGGCTGCAGGGGCCCAGCAGACCTCCTCTGGGTGGTGGAAGTTACCTGGGGGAGAAATATTTGTACCCCGTCCTGTGCTTCAGGAGATTCTTCAATCCCTCCATAAAGAGGGACACTTAGGCTCGGGAGCAATGGTTGACTTGGCTACCCGATCCCTTAGAGCAGTGGGTATGCATACGGAGGCCCAGAGAATTGTCAATAACTGCTCTGTTTGTCAGCGCACAAACCAAAAAGGATCTGGCCCCCCTGTTCCAATGGGAGGCCGACCCTGGGCTACCTACCCCTTCCAGAGGTGGCAAGTGGATTTCGCTGAAGTACCCCCTTGCCGAGGCTACAAATACTTGCTTGTTTTTGTAGACCAGCTTACCGGGTGGGTAGAGTGTTTCCCCACCCGACACTGTCAGGCTCGGGCGGTTACTAAGGCCCTGCTACATGAGATACTTCCCAGATTCCACCTCCCCGAGGTAATTGAGTCAGATCGGGGAAGTCATTTCATCTCCCAAGTGGTCCAACAGGTAGCGCAGGCCCTCGGTATCCAGTGGAAATTGCACACGCCCTGGAGGCCACAAAGCTCAGGCCAGGTAGAAAGAATGAACAGAACTCTCAAAGATACTCTTACAAAGCTTTGTATAGAGTCTGGTTTGAAGTGGCCTGATGCCTTGCCACTTGCGCTTACCCGCATTCGAAGAGCCCCCCGTAAGGGTCTGAAACTTTCACCCTTTGAATTGGTTTTTGGGTTCCCTCCCCGAGTACTCATCCCTGGGTTTCGGGAAAATGTAAACTGGGAGGTAGGGAACGACTCCTTGTGGAAACAGGTCTCTGCGCTGCAATCTGTCTTGTTTCAGCTACACCGGTACGCAGCACCCTTCCAGGCCCTTCCCCTGGATCGACCTGTGCATTCGTTCCAGATCGGTGACCAGGTCCTGATTAAGAAGTGGAAGCGTGATCCTCTCACATCACGGTGGGAAGGCCCATATACTGTTTCGCTCATCAGCCAAGCCGCCGTCAAGGTTCTTGGGAGCGACAAGTGGACACACTGCACGCGAGTTAAACGATTTGTAAGCTCGGATCCAGAGGACGAAACAACCGAAGAGGACAACGGCCCTCTGCTCACCCCGGCTCCGGACGCCCGGGGTGACACAGGTGAAGACTCCAACTGGGAATATCAAGGACTGGAGGGCTTAAAGGGACTTTTTAAAAGGAGGAAGCAATGAAGTTGTTCCTCCTGCCTCTGTTCTGTATATTCGCTTGCTCTTATGGTTGGGAAAACAGATTTTTACAGTTAGGGGAGATAATCGCACATTCCTTTAACCTCACTAACTGCTGGGTGTGCGGCGGCCCAGGGGAGCTGGATGAATGGCCCTGGGTAGCCCAATCAGTGCAGCCCAAATACTTGCTGAGTAACCTCAGCATCGTGCATAATGGCACGGAGCAATGGTCCACGGATAGTAGCCCCTGGCGACTCTATTCAGCTGGCATGGGTATCTTTTGCCTTAATCGGACACGGCGGGGGTCGGTACCTGGGAGAAAGTAAATGTCTTTGGACCCTATCCCGGGGATATGATTGCTACCATCATCCTGGCTGTCACACCTATGATTGCTCTAAATATCGGGGGCGATGGAACCATACCCATGTAAAATTAACCAATAATAGCTGGGTAAGATGTTCCTATCAACACCATACCGGTGATGGTTGTAAGGCAGTGGGACTAGATGGGTTCTTTGATTCCCTCTTTCTAGCCTGTCAACGCGATAATACCACTAGTAAAAAGCATGTAATACGGTGGTATCAATGGGCGTGGCAGCACTCTAATGGAACTCGGGTAACTCACTTCAGACACTTTTGGTCTAACACCGACAGACCCAAATCAGGTTGCAAGTGTGCGTGGAAAGCAGGAGGAGCGGGAGCATGGAAATGTGAGTACTGTGCTTCTGATGGGGTATCGTCCTCCGTGATGGGTGGGCCATTCGGAGGACCCCTAGGAACGGGCAACCACATATACTATGAACGACCCTTGGACCCCGATACCTGGGATGGCCCTTTTGCCAAGGGGACTTGGGCCCTGAAGGGCCATTATTGGATCTGTGGCTCTTATGCCTATCGCAGATTGCCGCCAAATTGGTCGGGGATATGTTATGTGGGATATATTCGGCCCTTATTCTTCCTCCTGCCTCAGCATCAGGGAAACACATTAGGCATTAGAGTGTATGATGATCTCGTTAGGGAAAAGCGGTTTGTGGACTCCACTCTAACTGCCGGGAGTTCCCAGACCTGGGGAGCTCAGGAGTGGCCCCCAGAGCGGATCATCAAACATTACGGGCCTGCCACCTGGAATCCCACCGAACTCGTAACGGGGGCCAGAGAACCAATTTACAATCTGAACCGCATTATTAGGCTGCAAGCTATCTTGGAAATATTAACCAACCAGACGGCTGCAGCATTAGATCTGCTGGCAGATCAGTCAACCCAGATGCGAAATGCTATCCTCCAACATCATATCGCCCTTGATTATTTACTGGCGGAGGAAGGCGGCCTTTGTGCTAAGCTTAATTAATCTAACTGCTGCCTGCAAATAGACGACAATGGACAAACAGTGAAACAGTTAACTAAAGAAATGAGGAAACTCGCCCACGTCCCAGTTCAAACCTGGGGTGGGTGGGATACAGACTGGTTCACATCTTGGTTACCACAAATGGGATGGCTCCGTAAGGGCTTTTTGCTTTTTATGCTTATTATAATTACCCTTGTAACCTTCGCTTGCTTCGCCCCCTGCTTGGTTGCCATAGTCCGACGGCTGGCTACTCATGTTACCTACCAACAAATAATGACTTTGTACCGGCCTGAGGATCGACCAAAGGAAACGGAGGAGTGGGGGAGTTTAAGCTCTTAAAATGCTTTAAGGGGGGAAAGCTGTTAGAAAAATAGGCCAACTATAGGCCTGTGAGCAAGACTAGGCCTTAAGCATAAGTAAAATCAAGGCCTTAAAATGCAAGTAGAGAGAAAAAGCCTGTGTCAGCTATTATCAGTTTATGCTTAGGCTATTATCAGTTTATGCTTGGTTTGTACTAGTTCATGCTTATCAGTCAGACCCACGCTTGGCGTCACATATGTGCAGCTGTCTTCTCATGCCTATGGCCAAAAGTAGTTAGCCTAATGGGTCACCTTCTCATGCGTGAAGCCAAAAGTAGTTAGTATGTTAGTATAGTAGGTCAAAGGAGATATCTTATGTCTTCCTTACAATGATAAATGTATCCGCACAGCTGCACCCTTATCATGATGGATGTATCCGTGACAGCTATGCATATCTTATTCCTTTTTGATTGATATATGTATTCTATGTACTCTAATATTCCCTATAGATGCATTTACAGGGTCCATAAGGTTAGCCAAATAACGTAAATAAGACGTCAACAAAGTTGTTTGTTTCGGGGTATAAAGGTAAGCCCATCAGGCCATGTAAGGTGTGACTCTCTCGGGCATTAGCCGAGACGAGGACACCCGCTCAGCTGATCGATCAATAAAGCTATGGTACTTGTCTTCCTGGTCTTCCGTGCCTCCTTGGTGTAATCAGGTGAGCTCCGGGGAGAAATGGGCCCTTTTGGCTAACAATAGCACAGCGACAATGGACACTGCTTGGCTCACATCCTAGCAAAGGTACTTCCTAGCCAGTTGGAAGAAACTATGAAAGGTGGGGTTGAGACATCATGAGTTGCCCTCTCTCCCCCACAACTCAACAGCTGGAAATACACCTGGATGACAAAACTGATTCAGAAATCAGAAGAGAATAATAATAGTACATTCAGACACAATCCAAACAGACTAGTAGTGGTTTTTCAGCAGAAAATTTTCAGTTTGGGGAATTTTGTTTTCTCAGTCAGACTTTGCCAAGGGAAGCAGGGAGAAAATGGTTGAGTTGTCTCCTTCAGAACAGCTTGGCCTAGACACTAGCTCTGGTTCACTGTTGTGGCCTTGCTCAGGTTGGGGGTATTTTAATTATTTGGGGAGGTCCCAGGGTGTTTGGGGGAGATTATGAGGCTGTTCCCTTTTGAGATAAAAACTAAGAAATGCCGGACTAGAGAATTTTTTTAGAAATCTGGGATTTAGACATTTTATTTGAAGCAAGGGGGGAGGGGCAGCTGAGATTCTGAGAAGGTTTTTGTTTGCAAGAAGCAACATTGTTTGATCTGTCATTGTACCAAGGGGGGAGATGGTTGTCTATAAAGAAGAGTGAAAACTAAATGCATCCAATGAGGATGGGATTTGAACCCATGCATGCAGAGCACAATGGATTAACAGCATCACCTTAACCACTCGGCCACCTCATCTGAGCTGCTAAGACAGGGACAGGAGGAGAAATCTAAGGCTGGCAGAGATAGGGACACGAAGGAGTTTTTAAATACTAAGCATAAGCAGGGGCTGAATGAGCTCCCCCCTCACATCTAGTGAGGAGCTGGGGGAAGACTTCAGGAACAGGCCGTGTTTGCACAGACACCCCTACTCTGCCTAGCTATGCAGCATGATGGGGCCGCTTCCCCAAAATGACCAGTTTGGGATGGTGGTGGGTTACAAATCACTTTAGCATTGAGTGCAATGAAATGTTATTCTCCTTCCTGTACGAGCGAAGGGCAGCGGAACGTACCTAGGCCGTCCTGACGGAGGGGTGGGTGGGTGAGGAATCGCTTTCATTGGACTGCAGAGAAGTGATTGAGGACGTCACCCTAACCCAGTGGGCCCCAAACATTTCACACTGCGCCCTCGTATCCATGGCTGTGGCCCCTCGGAAGCCGCGGTCGAGAACCGGGGCTGGGAGTGGGGCCGTTGCTTGCTGGGGAGAGGGGTGCGGACAGGGGTAAGGGGGTCGAGGCCGGGCTGGGAGCCAGGGGCCCAGGCTGAGGGTGGGGTTGGGGAAGAGCTGGGACAGAGTGGGGCTGAGTGGGGCTCCCTCCCTGCCCTCCATGGGGGCTGGCTCAGGCCCTGAGGTGCCCCCATCAATCTTCCTCTGTGTCCCCCTAGGAGTCACGCCCCACGTTTTGGGGACCACTGACCCCTACTCGCTAAGCAGGGGCTAGTGATGCCAAAGCCCAGGGAAAGGGAGAACAAGTGCGGGGGCCCCAGCACCGGAACCCTGCCCCCCCCCACTTCTGTGTGTGGCTCCGCCCCCTTCCACACCTTCCACCCACGGCCCCACCCACTGTCACCTCTGTTCCACCCCTTCCCCCACTGGCCCCACCCTGTCACTCCTTTACCCCGGCCCTGCTGCAGCCCCGAGACCAGAGAAGCTCTGTGCCCTGCTGCAGCCCCCGGGCCGTAGCAGGCAGTGGGAGCTCCTCCAGCCCTGGGGCCGACATGGGGGAGACTTTCCCAGGGGGGCCCAATTTCACCAGGGCCCCTAGTCATGGGCCCCACTGTCCCCTTGGCGACGCAAGGTTTGGGGAGGCTGAGCCCCCCCGAGCCTCCATTACGAGCCGCCCAGGCTACCTCTGCTCAGTGGGTGGCCAGTCTCCCTGTGTCTCTGCTGTTCGTGCTGGGGAGCCCGGCCGGCCTTAGGGGTGGGGCCCCCGGCAGCCGCCCAGGGCTCCAGGGGGTCAAAGGGCACCGTGTGGCCGTGCAAAGGTGCTCACTGCTCTCCCCTGCCCCAATGCTCCTCCGTGGCCCCACAGAGGCTGGGGGGAGCGAGGAGCAGCACTATGTGCTCCCTGCGTCCTGGTCACTGTCCCCACCTGGGCTGGGCTGTGAGGGGAGCATCAGAAGCTGCTGCTCTCTGCCCTCCCCTGACACAGCCCGGCTGAGGAAAGTGACCTGGATGCAGGGAGCTCGGATGACGTCCCTTCTCGCCCCCCTGCCCCTGCTAGGGAAGGCTGGTGCGTGGTGTCTCCATGGCTGCACTTTCAGAGATGCAGGTTTCTCTATCCCGTTGTTCCAGGGGCATCCTACTAGATTGCCAGCTGCTTTTCAACTGCAGTGGGAAGACTGTGTGTGTGTGTGGGGAGAGACAGTGTGTGTGTTGGGGAACAGTGAGTGTGTTGAGGTAGGTAGGAGCAGATCATTATTATCCCTACTTGAAACAGGGAGAAGCTGAGGCTGAGAAAGGAGAATTGACTTGTCTGAGGTCACACAGCCAGTCAGTGGCAGAGTTGGGAATAGGACCCAAGAGCCCTGATTTTCAAACTAACCATCGGATCTTGAATTTCAGACATTGAATGACCTGAATAAAATGCTCTGATGAGCTACAGACCAACAACAGTGCACAGGAATTATTAAGCAAGTATTTGAGAACTGCAATGTTAGAGAGAATCATGAACTGCTCAGAGACCATTAATGCAGAGAAGCAGCAAAATCCATCAAACACAGAACTGGTTCTGACTTATTTCCTTGGTCTTAAAAGAGAACAACAAGGACCTGAGTCTCCTCCCTGTCAATAATCCCCTGCTCAGCCAATCAGGGTAGAGACTGAGGGCGGGAGGCTGAGGGTTCTCACCAGAGAGCCCAAAGGATGGCCCAGGTCACTGATGGGGATCACTGCCCGAGCACTATTTCAGCCCCACATTTTTGCGTGGACCTCCCACAGTGGGAGCTGCAGAGCACTCCCCCGCAACACACACACACACACACACACACACACACACACACACACACACACACACACACACACACACACACACACACATACCCCTCTCCTGGTGTTGGGAGGGGAACAGGAGAAAGGACAAAAGAAGCAAGAGATAAAGAGAAAGGAGGGACGGAGGAAAAGGTAAAACAAAAAGGACAAACCCCAATGTCCCCAGTGATTCTAAGGGACAAAATCCCAGGTGTGGAATAAAATTCTGCCTCCTTAAGCTCATGTTTTCCATGCCTAGAATTCAACTGTCACCAGATGGATCCGACTGAACAGGTTTCAAACCTCCAGGAGGCTCTTACCTTCTAAACAGGGACGGCTGTTTTCTAGTAAAATCACTAAAAGGGAAGGAGAAAACTCGAAAGAGGTTCCTCCTGGCGCTCATGTCCATGAACCCGAATACTCCCTCAGTCCTCAAAGAGAGACCTGGAGAAGGAGACTTGCTGAAGCAAAGCCACAGGGGTCTCTGAGGTTTCGCCGGCCCCTCGCCCCGGTCCTGCCTGGCTGATGTCAGCATCTCTCTGTGAGGTCACCACCTCCCCACCAATAGTCTTTGACCAATAGTCTGAGGTCCTGCAAAAGGCCTTTGTGATGTCACTACCACACCCCTCCCTTGCTGTGCCAATGTCCTGCCCCTGCCCAGGCACTTTGGAGGTTTGAGCTACTCCCTGTGGATCACCCCACTCAAGGAGTGTTCGTTCTAGGCAGCAAGCCGGCTAGACAGGGAAACATCAGACGCTGCTCCCAAAGCTACACTCAGTTTTTCAGAAATTATGGCCAGAAGAGACCATTAGAGCATCTAATCATAGAATCATAGAATATCAGGGTTGGAAGGGACTTCAGGAGGTCATCTACTCCAATCTACTGCTCAAAGCAGGACCAATCCCCAACTAAATCATCCCAGCCACGGCTTTGTCAAGCCTGAGCTTAAAAACCCCTAAGGAAGGAGATTCCACCACCTCCCTAGGTAACCCATTCCAGTGCTTCACCACTCTCTGAGTGAAAAAGTTTTTCCTAATATCCAACCTAAACCTCCCCCACTGCAACTTGAGACCATTACTCCTTGTTCTGTCCTCTTCTACCACTGAGAACAGTCTAGATCCATCCTCTTTGGAATCCCCTGTCAGGTAGTTGAAAGCAGCGATCAAATCCCCCCTCAGTCTTCTCTTCTGCAGACTAAACAAGCCCAGTTTCCTCAGCCTCTCCTCATAAGTCATGTGCTTCAACCCCCTAATCATTTTTTGTTGCCCTCTGCTGGACTCTTTCCAATTTTTCCACCTCCTTCTTGTAGTGTGGGGCCCAAAACTGGACACAGTATCCAGATGAGGCCTCACCAATGTCTAATAGAGGGGAATGATCACATCCCTCGATCTGCCGGCAATGCCCCTAATTATACAGCCCAAAATGCCGTTAGACTATTTGGCAACAAGGGCACACTGTTGACTCATAGCCAGCTTCTCGTCTACTGTAACCTCTTGGTCCTTTTCTGCAGAACTGCTTCCTAGCCATTCGGTCCCTAGTCTGTGGCAGTGCATGGGATTCTTCCGTCCTAAGGGCAGGACTCTGCATTTGTCCTTGTTGAACCTCATCAGGTTTCTTTTGGCCCAGTCCTCTAATTTGTCTAGGTCCCTCTGTATCCTATCCCTACCCTCCAGCGTATCTACCACTCCTCCCAGTTTAGTGTCATCTGCAAACTTGCTGAGGGTGCAGTCCACACCATCCTCCTAATCATTAATGAAGATATTAAACAAAACCGGCCCCAGGACCGACTCTTGGGGCACTCCACTTGATACCGGCTGCCAACTAGACATGGAACCATTGATCACTACCAGTTGAGCCCGACAATCTAGCCTGGTTTCTATACACCTTATAGTCCATTCATCCAGCCCATACTTCTTTAACTTGCTGGCAAGAATACTGTGGGAGACTGTATCAAAAGCTTTACTAAAGTCAAGGGATAACACATCCACTGCTTTCCCCTCATCCACAAACCCAGTTATCTCCTCATAGAAGGCAATTAGGTTAGTCAGGCATGACTTGCCCTTGGTGAATCCATGCTGACTGTTCCTGATCACTTTCCTCTCCTCTAAGTGCTTCAGAATTGATTCCTTGAGGACCTGCTCCATGATTTTTCCAGGGACTGAGGTGAGGCTGACTGACCTGTAGTTCCCTGGATCCTCCTTCTTCCCTTTTTTAAAGATGGGCACTACAGTAGCCTTTTTCCAGTCATCCAGGACCTCCCCCGATCGTCATGAGTTTTCAAAGATAATGGCCAATGGCTCTGCAATCACATCCGCCAACTCCTTTAGCACCCTCGGATGCAGCGCATCCGGCCCCATGGACTTGTGCTCGTCCGGTTTTTCTAAACAGTCCTGAACCACTTCTTTCTCCACAGAGAGCTGGTCACCTCCTCCCCATACTGTGCTGCCCAGTGCAGCAGTCTGGAAGCTGACCTTGTTTGTGAAGACAGATGCAAAAAAAAGCATTGAGTACATTAGCTTTTTCCACATCCTCTGTCCACTAAGTTACCTCCCTCATTCAGCAAGGGGCCCACACTTTCCTTGACTTTCTTCATGTTACTAACATACCTGAAGAAACCCTTCTTGTTACTCTTAACAGCTCTTGCTAGATGGAACTCCAAGTGTGATTTGGCCTTCCTGATTTCACTCCTTCATGCCTGAGCAATATTTTTATACTCCTCCCTGGTCATTTGTCCAATCTTCCACTTCTTGTAAGCTTCTTTTTTGTGTTTAAGATCAGCAAGGATTTCACTGTTAAGCCAAGCTGGTCGCCTGCCATATTTACTATTCTTTCTACACATCAGGATGTTTTTTTCCTGCAACCTCAATAAGGATTCTTTAATCCTTTAGAGGATTGGAACTGATTTCAGTGAAGGCACATGTTTGCTAGGTTTTTATGCATTTGCACAGGAAAACATTGAGTGTTTCTATTCATTTCAGGGATCCCTATTCAGTGGAACTCCTGAACATAATCGAAATGCCATTATTTTTGTTGAAGGAAGAGGTTTGTAAGGGAGCACTTGGATTTGAACCAAGGACTACTTGAACTGCAGTCAAACACTCTACCACTGAGCTATAACCCCATGACTGCTGTGTAGGTAAGTCAGAGATCTTAAAGATTTTGAAGGACAGACCCTGCCTCAGCGATCTCCTGTTCTGTTCCCAGACCACAGTGCTTTTAAAAATGGGGTTTGATTAAACTTATAGATCCATGTAAACACCCCAGCTTGCACACCCACCCACATAGCTTCCCCCAGTGACATAGCTACCACCTCTCGGGGAGATGGATTAACTACACGGATGGGACAGCTCTCTCCCCTCCGCTTAGAGCATCTTCATTATTTATGAATAGGTGGGAAATAACCTCCTGAATGGACAGTAACCAATTTATCAAATATTGCTGGGTCTGCGTTCAATATGGGTACCTGGTCGTATTGGCTGGGTCAGTAGGAGCATTGCCGGCAGATCGAGGGACGTGATTATTCCCTTCTATTCGGCACTGGGGAGGCCACATCTGGAGCATTGCGTCCAGTTTTCGCGCCCCCCCCCACCGCACTACAGAAACAAATTGGAGAGAGTCTAGGGGAGGGCAACAAAAATGATTAGGGGGCAGGGGACTTACGAGGGGAGGCTGAGGGCAGGGCCGCCCAGAGGGGGGGCAGGTGGGGCAATTTGCCCCAGGCCCTGCAGGGCCCCCAGGAGAACACAGGATTCTAGAGTATTGCAACTTTTTTTTATGGAAGGGGCCCCCGAAATTGTTTTGCCCCAGGCCCCCTGAATCCTCTGGGCGGCCCTGCCCCCTCCACCCCCTTCCCTCGTTCTCCTCCCTCCGAGGCCCCACCTGTGCTCCGCCCTCACTCCCATTGGCCACTTCCCAGCCCGGCTCTTCCACTGTGGCTGAGGCCTGCTGGTCCACCTTCCGCTCGCTCCTCTCCTCCCTGAAGGCCTCCTTGTGTCTCTCCACCCCCTACCCCAAGGCCTGCCTGCTGCCCCCACCTCTCTGCCCCTCCCCTGAGACCCGCCCTGCCCACCGCCCCCACCTCTCTGCCCCCTCCCCTGAGACCCGCCCTGCCCACCGCCCCCACCTCTCTGCCCCTCCCCTGAGACCAGCCCTGCCCACCACCCCCACCTCTCTGCCCCTCCCCTGAGACCCGCCCTGCCCACCGCCCCCACCTCTCTGCCCCTCCCCTGAGACCCGCCCTGCCCACCACCCACACCTCTCTGCCCCTCCCCTGAGACCCGCCCTGCCCACCGCCCCCACCTCTCTGCCCCCTCCCCTGAGACCCGCCCTGCCCACCGCCCCCACCTCTCTGCCCCTCCCCTGAGACCCGCCCTGCCCACCGCCCCCACCTCTCTGCCCCTCCCCTGAGACCCGCCCTGCCCACCGCCCCCACATCTCTGCCCCTCCCCTGAGACCCGCCCTGCCCACCGCCCCCAACTCTGCCCCTCCCCTGAGACCAGCCCTGCCCACCGCCCCCACCTCTCTGCCCCTCCCCTGAGACCCGCCCTGCCCACCGCCCCCACCTCTCTGCCCCTCCCCTGAGACCCGCCCTGCCCACTGCCCCCACCTCTCTGCCCCTCCCCTGAGACCCGCCCTGCCCACCGCCCCACCTCTCTGCCTCTCCCCTGAGACCCGCACTGCCCACCGCCCCACCTCTCTGCCCCTCCCCTGAGACCCACCCTGCCCACCGCCCCCACCTCTCTGCCCCTCCCCTGAGACCCGCCCTGTCCACCTCTTTCCTCGGTCGTCTGTTGTTATTCCTTGAAACATCAAGGATGGAATTAAAAGCTGAGTTTACTCCAGGGTGAGGAAAGAAAGGAGCCACCAACCCCCTGACAAATCTCAGTGCCCCAGAGAAAACCTGCCCCCTGCTATTGCAATCGCTGCTGTGCTGGGGATATGGCAGGAAAGGGACTGTCTGAATGATCAAGGCAGGAAATGGACAACAATCTACAGCAACGTCATTGACCACAAACACACTCTCCTCATGCTCCAGCCAGAAGGGAAATGAGCAGGAATTCTTGCAGTTCAGCCATGGACACACTTACACAATGGCACAGCAGTGTGTGTGTTGTGGAAGCTGGTCTGAAGAAACAACTGGAATTGATCACTCAGTGAGAACAGAACTAGAGTGCGGTGAGAGACACATCTCAACTAAGTAGTTGTGGCTGAGTGGTTAAGGCGGTGGACTAGAAATCCATTGGGGTCTCCCTGTGCAGGTTTGAATCCTGCCAACTATGGAGAAAGTTGTGGTTCTTTAGTTTCAAGGGAGCTGTTTCTTGTCTCACTCTCCAGCTGTGTCTACACTATTGGGTAATGTGGCTTTCAAGTGTTTTAATTAAACAGCTGCTGCATGTCCACACTATGCCCCTTGTGTCACCAGAGCACATCCACGCTAGAATCTTGGATGGCCACAGAGAGCAGTGCATTGTGGGTAGCTGTGCAACTGGCTGCAGGTTGCTTTGGGAAGGGTTTGCAATGCCTCATGGGCTGGTACAGCATCACATGATGCAGGTTTCTCTATCCCACCGTTCCACGGGCATCTTACTGGATTGCCAGCTGCTTCTCAACTGCAGTGTGCGTGGCGGGGTAGAGACTGTGTGTGTGTGTGTGGGGAGAGGGAGTGTGTGTGTGGGGAGAGGGAGTGTGTCGCACACTGTCTCTATGTTCAGACAGCTGCTGCAAGCAACCAGGCCTGAGGCAGGGGGAGGGGGCAGCCCCAACATCAGCCCCCGCTTCCCTCACTGGCTCAGCTCAGCACAGCAGCCTCTGTCGCACACACACACACACCGCTGCTGCTGAGCTCTGTGTCAGGGGTGCTGGAACAGGGGGTTTAGAGGGCCGTGGCCCCACCACTCTTAACTGGCTGTTAGGACAAATGATGGAGGGGGGGAAAGGGGGAGTCTTTGGGGGGGGGGGGAGAGGCATTCTGTGGGTGTGGCCTCGGGGGGAGAGGTGGTGTGAGTGTGGGTCCTTGGGGAAGGGGTGTCATGGGAGTGCCACAGTTCAGACAATAGTGACCCCCCCACTGTAAGGAAGCTCCCGCTGCCCCTGCTCTGTGTTGGTAGCGCGGAGAGAGCAGCGTTCCAGGGCAGTGATTTGCTCCCCGGGGCTCTGCCAGGGGGGCTTGGGAGGCTGCAGGGAGCCCTGGGCCCTTTAAATCACCAGACTGGGGAAGCCGGGCTGGGCTGGCACAGCGTACCCGCTCTTGCCAGGACCCCATACCGGAATGTACCAGCTTACGTTCACCTCTGGAAGGTCCTCACGTGGATCAATAACTGGTTAAAAGCTAGGAAACAAAGGGTAGGAATAAATGGACAGTTTTCAGGATGCAAACAGGTAACTAGTGGTGCCTGTACTGGGACTAGTCAACATATTCATAAACGATCTGCTGAACAGCGAGGTGACAAAATGTGCGGATGATCCAAAACTACAGAGGATAGTTAAGTCCAAAGCAGACTGGGAGGAGCTAAAAAGAGATTTCACAAAACTAGGTGAAAGGGCAACAAAATGGCAGATGAAATTCAATGTTGATAAATGCAAAGTGATGCACATTGGCAAACATAATCCCAACTCTACATATAAAACGATGGGATGTAAAATAGCTGTTCCAACTCAAGTGAGAGATCTCGGAGTCACTGTGGATAGTTCTCTGCAAACATCCACTCAATGGGCAGTGGCAGGCAAAAAGCGAACAGTATGTTGGGAATCATGAAGAAAGGGATAGAGAATAAGAGAGGAAATCTTATTGCCACTGTATAAATCCATGGTACGCCCATATCTTGAATACTGCGTGCAGATATGGTCGCTCCATCTTAAAAAAGATGTATTGGAATTGGAAAAGGTTCAGAAACAGGTATGCAGGGGTGAGCTGCAGACGGTTCGCAACGGTTCGCGCGAACCGTTTGCTAAAATTAGACGCCGGACAGAGAACCGGATGCTAAAGTTCTCTGTCCGGCGTCTAATTTTAGCAAACGGTTCGTGTGAACCGTTGCGAATAGGGTGACCAGACGTCCCGATATTTGCTTGTTTGTCCCGCGTCCCGACCAATGTTAGGTCGGGTCACTGGGCAAACAAGCAAAGGCTCCGGAGCCCGAAAGGGCTCGCACCCTCCCCCGCCCCAACTCCGCCCCTCCTTCCCCCATTGGATCCCTCCCCAAATCCCCGCCCCCTCACTGCCCCATTGGCTCCCTCCCCAAATCCCCGCCTCTTACCAAGCACGCCATGCCCAGGAGATGCAGGGGAGCACGGAGTTGGGGTGAGTATGAGTCCGGCCTGGCACCTGGAGGGAGAGTAGGGGGGCGGCCCTTCTCCCTACCTGGACAGCGGGACTTGGGAGCAGCCACTGCTGCAGCTCCCACTGCCGCGGGGGGAGGACGTGACCAAGCACATGGCGCCCGGGCCCGAACCTGGGCCTGCTGCGGGGACCCAGCAGCATGCACGCACGCTGCGCCCAGCCCCTAGCCAGTCGCGTCTGGGCTGGCTGCCCAGCTGGTGCAATCCCACGGCGGAGGCATAGGCAGCCCAGCCCCGTTCGTTCCCCTGTGGGACCTGGGGGGGCTGGAGCCTGCTGCCCCTATTCCGGGGCCGCCCGCGGCATTGCACCAGCTGGGCAGTCAGCCCAGACGCGACTGGCCAGGGGCTGGGCGCGCGCGGTGTGCCCGCTGGGTCCCCACAGCAGGCCCAGACTTGGGGGGTTCGTGGGCGCCAGAGCTGCAGCCGCCGAGCCTGGCCAGCAGCCGCTTCCTCCCTCCGCGGCAGTGGGAGCTGCAGCAGCGGATGCTCCCGAGTCCCGCTGCCCAGGTCGGGAGAAGAGCCACCGCCTGGCCCCACAGGCCACCCCCTACTGGCTCGGGTGGAGCTAGGACAGTAGCCCGGGGTCCCCTCTCCGTCCCTGGCGCGTGTGGGGGGCGCCGCACGGCCGGGGCGGCATATCCGTCCCCGCGCCACCCGGCTGTTGAGCGCCTGCAGCTCCCCTCCTGGAGCCTCGCCCGAGCACCCGGCCCCTGCCGTGCAGAGAGCGTGCGGCGCCGCCAAGCCCCGCTGCGGCGCCTGACCCGGCCGTTCCCCTATGTACCAAGCATCAGGGTGCAGTGGGCATCATCCTCTTCTAAGCCAGGGCAACCAGTGTCTGACTCTAGCGAGGGACAGATCTACCTCAGCAACAGCTGTGTGAAGAGGCTGCTGGAGATTATAGAAGGGTCTGAGTTTCTCAGGCTGCAGGTGGAGGGAGGTGGCTGCTCTGGATTCCAGTACAAGTTTTCCTTGGACACAGTTATCAATCCTGATGACAGGTTGTTTGAACAAGGTGGTGCTCGTGTTGTTGTGGATGTGGACAGCCTGGCCTTTGTGAAAGGTGCAATGGTGGATTTCAGCCAGGAGCTAATCCGCAACTCATTCCAGGTGGTGAGCAATCCACAGGCTGAGAAGGGCTGCTTGTGTGGAACATCCTTCTCTGTCAGACTCTGAGTGGACTCCTTCTTGGGTGTTGCTTGGGTGGACATTGAGCCGGAGACTGTCCTCAGCATTGTCTCCAAGGGTTTCTCATTTTGCTATTTTCTCAGCTTCCCCAGTTGTCCTCCTCAATCTGTTATACAGTTACTGCAAATATCCCCGTTTGCCTATTTGAACTGAGTCTGCAGCCAAGACCTATAGGGCTCTCCCTCCAAGGGTTTGAAATAGGCTTTAAATCCCACACAAAAGCATCTTCTGTCCTCTATGAAGCTCCAGGAACTGCTGAATATAATGAGTGGACGAATATCCCTTAAATCAGAAGCAGCAAAGAATCCTGTGGCACCTTATAGACTAACAGACGTTTTGCAGCATGAGCTTTCGTGGGTGAATACCCACTTCTTCGGATGCAAGACAGAACTTTTAAACCTTAAATCAGAACTTTTTATAGGGAACCCGTTGTTAAATCAGAACTTTTTATAGGGAACCCGTTGTTAAGATTTTGGCAGCTCATCACTGCAGGTATAGAGTGTCTGCCATATGAGGAGAGAATAATAAAACTGGGACTTTTCAGCTTGGAGAAAAGATGACTAAGGGGAAATATGCTAGAGGTCTATAAAATCATGACTGGTGTGGGGAAAATAAATAAGGAGTGTTACTTATTCCTTCTCATAACATAAGAACCAGGGGTTACCAAATAAAATTAATAGGCAGCAGGTTTAAAACAAACAAAAGGAAGTATTTTTTCACACAACGCACAGTCAACCTGCGGAACTCCTTGCCAGAGGAGGTTGTGAAGGCCAAGACTATAACAGGGTTCCAAAAAAGAGCTAAATCGATTCATGGAGGACATGCTCTGAGCCAGGATGGGCAGGGATGGTGTCCCTAGTCTCTGTTTGCCAGGAGCTGGGAATAGGTGACAGGGGATGGGTCACTTGGTGATTCCCTGTTCTGTTCATTCCCTCTGGGGCACCGGGCTTTGGCCGCTATGGGAAGACAGGATACTGGGCTAGATGGACCCAGTCTGGCTGTTCGTACGTCCTTATGTCCTTATGCTCCTTTCATACAGATGCCTGGGATTCTGCCTCACACTGTGTCCCTGAGGTCTCAGCCAAAATGCCCAGACAGGCAAACACTCTGGGCTCCTGAAGCCTCAGCCACCCACCTAGTGCCCTATGGCTCATCCCTGACCCTTGATGCTGCTCCTTGCTGTAGAATGTGAAAGGAGCTGAGGCAGCGCAGGAGCCTTCTGGGGACGCAGAGCTGAGGATTTGGGAGAGACACATTGTCTGAGACATCAGAGCGCTGCAAACCCTGCAGCCACCCCCTCAATCCGGGGCCTGTTCCAGCCCTGAGTCTGGGCTACCGCGATCCCTCCCCCAGAGCAGGGCGCCCACAGATTACAGCCTGGAAATAGGCATCTGGCACTAACTCCTGTTCTCCCTGACAGGGCCTCCCCTAGACCAAGTGCCTCTCCCAGGCAATACGTGTCTTCGGTGCCCCCCGCCCCATATGTTAAAATTTTGAATATCTTATTTTTATTGCATTTGTAGCTCAGCTCATGATTTTGACGCACAATTTTGATGCATGATTTTCTCTGTCATATAAGATGATAAATTTGCAGGCTAGGTTCTGTAAACCTGTATTTATTCATGCCATATACAAGCAAATAAAACAAATGCATTTTCTTTAAGCATATAGAAACTTTTTAATTTTGACAGTAACTGAAATGTACTAACAACTAGCAATGGAGCACTCACCAGCACAGGGTGGGCCGGTATTAAATAGTGTTACAGTCGGAGACAGACAGCGTTAGGATGTTAACCCCAGGCCTTTAGTTGAAAGGTCGCTTCTCTCGCCTTTCCCCCATGAACTGAAGCGCAGCATTACAGAGATCCAAAGATTGGCCAATGGCATTTCCAAGTGCTAAAATAGCAAGCGATGTCAGTCTCTCATTGGCCATCAGCGACTGAAGATGTGGTTTAATGAGCCGGAGCTTCAAGGCGAGGGTGGCTCTGTCCACTGCCTTCCGTTGCGCTGCTGGGCCCCAAGTCCCTGGTGGCCAATATGTGATGCTGGGAGAAGAGAGTGGGGTGGCAAGTGGTGGCAGGACTTTTGCCACCAGGGTCTAGCTGCCCAACTTCCTCCTGGTACTGCTGGCCCCCCGTCGCCTTCAGGAAACCCAGGAACTGAGGCAGGAATAGGGCGAGGAAGCAAGTAAAGCCGAGCAAGGAGGGCAAAAGTGAATCTTGTCTTCATGGGCTGCTCGCAATGACGTCCTTTTTCTGTGCCACAGCTGACAACAACATCCCAGACAGAAAAGCAGGAGGCCAAAAAGAAACCGAGCAGCTGCTGAAGTAGTTCAGTTGGGACCGTGCTAGACTAACAGGCTCTTCTATCCCCCTGTGTGCACGGGTGGGATGTTTTCTGAAAGTGCAGCAGTTCCTTTAACTGCCACGAGTCCCTCATTTCAGGCTATGCAGCAGGAAAAGGCAGCATGGGCTTCTGCACCGAGTTGGCCCACCTGACCTTTCATTCTTCTCTTGCTCTTTGTCAGCAAGGGGAAGAAAAAGAAGCTCTCCCTCAAGCTGGAGTCACAAGGGCGACGTAAGGACGACTTCCTGAGTGCCCGCTCCAGTCCTCTGCTCTGCCAGGTGACCCATCGAAGGGCTGTCACCACTTTCTCCAGGTTTGTCCATCAGTCTGTGCCAGGGTGAGCAACAGCCAAGCAGATGGAGTTTCTGTAGTGTAGTGGTTATCATATTTGCCTAACCCGCAAAAGGTCCCTGGTTCAGAAACATGCTGGCTTCCTTTTGCCAGATCCCCTTGCTGTTCAGGAAGGCCTCCTCCTTCTCCTATTGGCCTGTCCCTGGGATAACTCCAACCCCCGCATGACAGAGGGTACTGACAGCAGTGGAAAAAGCACCTTGGTGTCAGGCTGGAGAACCTAGAGGAGTGCGGCCTATCACCTTTTGGAGGCTTGTGGCTTGGCCTCCTCTGCCCTAGGAGGTTGGCTGGTGGAGGCTGGCTCTTCCTGCTGGCCTCCTCTGCGTGACTTGCCAAAGGAGGAAGTGAGGCAGGAATGGGGCAAAAGAGGAAAGTCGAGCTGAGGAAGGCAGGGCAGAAAGTAAGCACATCATTGCGGCTAAAAGGGGTTAGTAGAGCATCACCATTCGTTCTGCAAAGCCGGGGGAGGTGCGGTTAGCTGCTGGGAGGCAGAATCATGTGCCTGCCTCTTGGGTTCCCAGGGATGGCTCCTTGCAGCCCAGGAGAAGCGGGGTTCTGGGGGGACGGAAAAGCAGCAATGGCGAGGCGGAGTGGGCTCCTTTCTGGCCGAGATGGTGGGTCTGGGAGTTGCCTGTAAGCCATAAGTGGACTTGGTGCAGTGAAAACCGCTGCTCCATTCTGGCTGACCTGGGGGCGCCATTGATGACATGGGAGTGGGGGCAGGGCGCTGGCTGTGAGCAAATGGGATCCAGGAAGCCCCAGCCTGCCCCTTCCAGGGGCCGAGTCTTCTTCTTCTCTCCTGTCGTGGGGAGCCCGGCCTTAAGCCTGCCCAACATGTGCTGCAGCTCGAGCATTAAGCCGTCCTGTGCGCATAACCGAACTACGGCCTAGTGTAATCAGGTGTAAAGTTTAGATTGTGAATTTATCTTTAATTTCCACGGTAACTTTGCTCTTTTATGCCTACCACTTATAATCCTTAAAACTCCATCTTTCTGTAGTTAATAAATCTGTTTTACGCTGTACTTAAACTAGTGTATTTTGCTTGAAGTTCTTGGGAAATCTCAGCTCCATTACAAGGCTGGTTCATGTACTATTCACAGTGGACCCTGCGTAATAAACTCACACTGATCAGGCTTCTGATTAAGGCAAGATGGTATGATCCAGGGGTGCAAGGCTGCAGAGCTGGGGGGAATTGGTGGGAGGCTCTCTGTCATTAGTGTTATGAGTGGCTGGGAGAAGCATTCATGTAACAGTTGGATGTGTCCCTACCTGTGGATGTCTGTGTAAGTGCAATATCTGCCAGAGATTCACAGCTCCTCACAGCATCATCGTGTGAGAGGGAGCCCAGGCAGTGGGACACAGGGCTCAGGGGTCCCACTGTTCAGGTTGCATCCCATAGATCCCATCACAGACTTTCAGCAACCACAGCAGATGTTCACTGAAACAGTGAGAGAGATGCCAAAATAGTGATCTCCAGTGCCTGCAGACATCAAACGATGAGGAATTCTGCGCACAGAGAGGACCCTGCAAGTGGAAAATGCCTTTGGAAAAGACCCTTCTGTCCCCAGCTGTGGTCGTACAGTGCTTAGTGCTCTGCGTTGTGGCCTCAAGAGCCATGGATGCAAGTTGAGTTACGGTGACCTTTTCCTTGTCTCCACGTTTCTTAGGTGCCTCCTTCCAACACTTGTCAGAAAAAACGACCGGTTTCTTTTGGAAGCATTTGCATTGCAAGGCAGAGGCAGTCCTCTCTGTTTCCTCAAAAGATTGACCAAAAGGTGGGAGGAGTGGACACATTTGGCAAGGCACTACTGGGTGCTGCATCTCTAACCTCCACTTTACCTGGCAGGTGCCTCTGGGACTTTTCTCCCAGCGGCTCCATTTTTCATCAGTGACAATCAAAAGGAAGATGACATGACATCTGTGTGCAGACATCCCCAGCGAATCACAAGGACATGTGGTGCAGGCTCTTGTGTTGCAGCAATTGCAGTTGAAGCAACCACCATGCTAATGCCAGTCACAGCAACCTTTTCATCAACTCCAGGCTTGTGATTTAATTCTTTCTAATGCTTCTCTCCAAAGAAACCTTTTCCTTAGCAAGCAATTACTTGGATACCAAGGGAGGTCTCTTCTGTTTCCCGGAAAGACACAGGAAAATGTGAGCAGAGGAGACAAAAGTCATAGAACAAGGCACCACTGGGAGTTGGACCCAGGATCTTCTGTTTACTAAACAGGTACTTTAACCAGCTAAGCCATGGTGCCTGCCTCAAGAAAGTACTTGCAACAGTTCCATTTGATGGTCCAGGACAACACCTGCAAATTCCAAACTACAGTCGTTCCCCATTTCCCTCAAGACTTGCAAGGAAGAACTGTCAGGCCAAGCCAGGATCTCCTGGTTACTAGGACTTGCATCCGAAGAAGTGGGTATTCACCCACGAAAGCTCATGCTGCAAAACGTCTGTTAGTCTATAAGGTGCCACAGGATTCTTTGCTGCTTCTACAGAACCAGACTAACACGGCTACCCTTCTGATACTGGTTACTAGGAAGTCACTTCAGCCAGCTCTTCCCAAAGATCACTATCCAGAGACCTTTAAACAGCCACTGCAGATGTTCACCGACAAAGAGATGCCAAAATGGAGTTCTCCACTGCCTGCAGCCATCAGACTACCAGGAGTTCTGTGCACAGAGAGGCCCCTGCTGGTGGGAAAGGCTTTGGTAGAGATTCTTCTGACACCAGCCATGCTCATATACTGTTTAGCACTTTGTGTTGTGGCTTCAGTATCCAGAGATGCCAGTTCAGTTAGGGGACATTTTTCCTGTCTCCACATTTGTCTAATGGCTCCTTTCAACTCTTGTCACCAAAAAGACCTGTTTCTTTTGCAAGCAATGTACACCTAGGCAAAGGCAGTCTTCTCCATTTCCTCAAAAATCACCAAGCTGTGGGGAGAGGAGACACATTCAGCAAAGCTGGATGCTGAATCTCCTCTTTCTTCAGCAGGTATCTGTGAAGGACACAAATCTCCATTGTGTAGAGGTCAAGAATAGGAGTTTATTACACACAGTGATGGCGGAGTGGGCTTATTAGACTCAGAGACACTATTAATTAATTAATTACAATAGAATATATAGATTTTCCAAGGGTGGGGGAAAGTGACGGAGTAGGCAGTTCCAAACCCTGGGATAGGTTTTGCAGCAAGACAAGATAGCACATTAGCCAATGGTTAACAGGTTATATAATGTCTCCACCCATGGTCTCAAGTTAGCAAGTTAACATTTCATTAATACTTTGATAATATGTTATTAGTATACAATATATATGTTGAATTCTGATTTGAGGTCCATAGGAATGGAGCAATTCCTTTGATTGTCAAACAGGTACATTCCTAGGGGTCAAAGCAAAGAAACAGTGAAAGTCTATGGCAATAAAGATTGTTTTCTGTGTGTCTTTAGGCAGGCATTGGTCCCTTGGAAGGGAGGTGGAAGGATGCCATATCTTATACTGACATGTGACAACTTTTCATAAACTCAAGGTTGGATCTGTGGGAAGAATGTCTCCCTACAGAAGAGACTAACACAATAGGAACAGGGATTCTTTGCTCAATCTGCAACTCTGAATAAGACACAATTATTTAGTTCTTAGCTCCAACACTTGGCAATTTGCTGACCAGGCCTATCTTAGCAAGCAAGGCTTTCTGTTTACCCCAGCTTTCTCTTAGCTGGTCACTATTTGCTAGGCCTCTGGTCCCTTGACCATACGCTGGACTTCGGGTCTGGAAAAGAGGTGGCACAATCCATAGACCAGGTTGTTATACAAAACGCACATGGATTTTAACCTTTCACATCCAGTAATGGCAAAGTTCTTGCTTCAGGCTTGTAGCAGTGATGGAATAAGCTGCAGGTTCAAATCAAGTCTCTGGAGTACATCCCCCACTGGGATGAGTCATTCAGTCCTTTGTACAGAGCTTCAGTTTGTAGCAAAGTCCCTCCAGAGGTAAGAAGCAGGATTGAAGACAAGATGGAGACGAGGCATCAGCCTTTTATAGTCTCCTGCCATGTTGTCTTTGCTTTCTTTGTCCCAAGCACGTGGCACAGAAAAACCTTAGAGTTCTGTCCATAGGCAGGTCCCTGCAGACCTTGCTGAGTCACAAGGCGTATCTGCCTTCTCTCAGTGGGTCGATTGTATAGCTGATGGTCCTTAATGGGCCATCAAGCAGGCTAGGCAGAACTCAGGGTGTTCCCCAGAAGCAGATCACAAGTTTGAAATACAGACAGCATAGAGCCAATATTAATAACGTCAACTACAAAAATGATACACATCTAGAGATAGCAGCAAAGAATCCTGTGGCACCTTATAGACTAACAGACGTTTTGCAGCATGAGCTTTCGTGGGTGAATACCCACTTCTTCGGATGCAAGTAGTGGAAATTTCCAGGGGCAGGTATATATATGCAAGCAAGAAGCAAGCTAGAGATAATGAGGTTAGTTCAATCAGGGAGGATGAGGCCTGTTCTAGCAGTAGAGGTGTGAAAACCAAGGGAGGAGAAACTGGTTCTGTAGTTGGAGCTGGGGACTGTATGTGATGGCCAGTGGAGTCCTGTTGGTTTCTTTTAGCATCATTATAATCAGCCAATCAGAACCTCTCCATAGATCCCTTACATGACAACCTTTCTACAATATTGGCTGCAAATATAGAACAGTGGTTGCAATGGTGATCTATACAGTTACAGATCATGTCAATAACGTCACAGGAGCTGACACGGCATCAGTGAGACTGACATTGGAATAGCCTCCAGTTTTGGTGTCCCCATTTGAAAAAGATATTGTGAAATTGAAGCTAGAGCAGCAAAAAGCCACCAAAGGTTCTGAGGGCTGGAGAAAACTACCTTCTAGTGAGCTATTGAAAGAGCTCAACCTGTTTAGCTTATCAAAAGAAGATTGAAAGGTGACTTCATTGAAGTGTTGAAGTGCCTTCAGGGAGAGAAAAGATTTGGGAATTAAAGGGCTCTTGAATCAAGTAGAGAAAGGTATAACAAGACCCAATGGCTGGAAGATGAAAAGAGACAAATTCATATTACAACAAAGGCACAAATATTCAACAGCGAGGATGATTCACCACAGGAACAAGCTACCAGGGAAAATGGTGGATTCTCCATCTCTTGATGTCATTTCATCTAGACTAAATGCCTTTCTGGAATGTATTTGCCCCCAAAGTAGTTATTGTGCCATACAGGAGGCCTGTGATATGCAGGGGGTCAGATTAGATGCTCTAATGGTCTGTTCTGGCCATAAAGTCGACTAATTTCTGAAAAACTGAGTGTAGCATTGGGAGCAGCGTCTGATGTTTCCCTGTCTAGCCGGCTTGCTGCTTAGAACGAACGCTCCTTGAGTGGGGTGATCCACAGGGAGTAGCTCAAACCTGCAAAGTGCCTGGCCAGGGGCAGGACATTGGCACAGCAAGGGAGGGGTGTGGCAGTGACATCACAAAGGCCTTTTGCAGGACCTCAGCCTATTGATCCAAGGTGGTGGGGAGGTGGTGACCTCACAGAGAGATGCTGACATCAGCCAGGCAGGACAGGGGCTAGGGGCCAGGGAAACCTCAGAGACCCCTGTGGCTTTGCTCCAGCAAGTCTCCTTCTCCAGGTCTCTCTCTGAGGACTGAGGGAGTATTCGGGTTCACGGACGTGAGCGCCAGGAGGAACCTCTTTCGAGTTTTCTCCTTCCCTTTTAGTGATTTTACTAGAAAACAGCTGTCCCTGTTTAGAAGGTAAGAGCCTCCTGGAGGTTTGAAACCTGTTCAGTCTGAGCCATCTGGTGAGAGTTGAATTCTAGGCATGGAAAACACGAGGTTAAGGAGGCAGAATTTTATTCTGCACCTGGGATTTTGTCCCTTAGAATCACTGGGGACATAAGGGTTTGTCCTTTTTGTTTCACCTCTTGCTCCATCCACTGTCTGATCCCTCCTTTCTCTTCATCTCTTGCTTCCTTTGTCCTTTCTCCTGTTCCCCTCCCAACATCAGGTTTTTTCTCCTGCTGATAACAGCTCACGTTAACTGATCACTCTCGTTATAGTGTGTATGGCAACACCCATTTTTTTCACGTTCTCTGTGTGTATATATATCTTCCTACTGAATTTTTAACTGCATGCATCCGATGAAGTGAGTTTTAGCCCACAAAAGCTTATGCTCAAATACATTTGTTAGTCTCTAAGGTGCCACATGTTCTCTTTGTTCTTTTTGCAGATAAATTAATGGAGGTTAAGTCCATTAATGGATATTAGCCAGGATGGGTAAGGAATGGTGTCCCTAGCCTCTGTTTGTCAGAGAGTGGAGATGGATGGCAGGAGAGAGATCACTTGATCATTTCTGGTTAGGTTCACTCCCTCTTGGGCACCTGGCATTGGCCACTGTCGGTAGATAGATACTGGGCTAGATGGACCTTTGGTCTGACCCGGTACGGCCATTCTTATGAAGGGAAGGGCACAGCCCCGTGACAGAGTTTCTGTAGTGTAGTGGTTATCACGTTTGCCTAACATGCAAAAGGTCCCTGGTTCAAAGCCAGGCAGAAACATGATGGCTTCCTTTTCTCAGCTCCTAGTGGCCTGTCCCTGCTGTTGAAGGAACAGCAGCGATTTCTATGCTCAAAAGGTCTGTTACACCCCACATCCTGCTTTTGTCTCCTCTCCCTCTCTGAATGTCTGTGAAGTTGCTTTCCCCCTCCCCCTCCCGCTCTCTCCTGGAATGCTTGTGGGATGAATGGGCTGGTTGAAGATCAGAAGAGCTTCCAGGTAGACAAGGTGTCTGGGACTCTCATTAGGCAGCACTCGCACACCCAGAGCATGGACACTGGCTGAGGTGGAGTGTGCCCCACCGGATGCAGCCAAGTCATCTCTAGTCGCAGGCCATGAGGTTCAGGTCCTTAAAAGGGGAAGGGGCGCTGTGCTTTCACAATGCTGCCTAATGAGAGTCCCAGACACCTTGTCTATCTAGGAGCTCTTCTGATCTTCCAGCTGTTCAACCAGCCCAATCTTCCCACAAGCATTGCAGGAGTGGGGGAGGGGGAAAGCCACCTCACAGGCATTCAGAGAGGGAGAGGAGACAAGCGGGAGATGGGGTGAGTGTAACAGACCTTTTGGGCATACAGGTGATACGCAGCACACAGATCACTGCTGCTCCTACAACAGGGTAAGTTCTCAAGCAGCATGTTTCTTACTTTGCCCATCTGCCAATTTTGATAATTATCAATGGAAATATTTTGCCATTGGGTTCTGTGTTTACACAGAAATTGACATTTACCAACAAACACGTAATTCTTCCAGTGCTGCCTAGTCTGCAGTTGGTGGGTTTAGAGGGACACATTCACTCTCCCCACCCCCCATGCCAGGCCTGTGCTCTCAACTTCCCACACTGCTTGGATCCTTCCCTGGTCTCCCCTCAGACCTCTGCCCCCCCCACTTCTGGGATCCCCTCCCCACACTGTCTAACTCCCCTGCTGGCAGGATCCCTCCCTGTTCCTTTCATTTCCTGTCTCCACTCTGGTCAAAAGCTCTGCACCGTTCCCACAGCGGAAGTTGAACCCGGGTCACCTGGCTGAAAACCAGGAATCCTGCCCACTAGCCCATATGGGACGATTGGTGCAGCTGATGAAGTGGGGATTCACCCACGAAAGCTCCTGCTCCAATACGTCTGTTAGTCTATAAGGTGCCACAGGACTCTTTGCTGCTGTTATTACTACAACTCTCTAAGTCAACCCCTCATGAGCGCAGCAGGGACTAGCGTGACCGGATGTCCTGATGTTGGGGCCTTTTTCTTATATAGGCTCCTATTACCCCCACTCCCTATCCCGATTGTTCACATTTGCTGTCTAGTCACCCTAGCAGGGGCTGCACACAGGGCTGCATTAACCCTTCAGGTGCTGAGGTTTCCCTCTCTCCATTCCCAGTGCCTGTGATCAGGAAACAGACGTCAGGGCTCCCAGGTGCTGCACAGACTATGACTGAGATCGGGACCCCATATTGCGCTAGGTGCTGTACGATCCCTGGCCAACACTGGACACCCAGGGGGTTCCCCTCAATTTCCCTGAGCCTCTGCTGCCCAACTGCTTCTGACTCCATCTGGATCACCCAGGAGCAGCGACAGGGTTTCTGGCGCCCTAGGCAAAATTTGGGGGGCGGCATTTTGTGCACTACCCATGGAGCGCACAGGAGCTTCCGGTTCCACTCCCGTCGCACCGCCGAAGAAGGACTCTCCGCCGAAATGCCGTAGGCGACAGCGGCAGTCATTGAGCTGCTCAATTGCCTGCTGCTGTTTTCCGCGGCATGTTGGCGGAGGGTCCATCTTTGGCGGCGCAACGGGAGCGGAACCGGAAGCTCCCGGGCGCCGTGTGGGGAGTGCACAAAATGCCACCCCCCCGAATCCTGGCACCCATGCGACCGCCTAGGGTTGCCTAATGGAAGCGTCGGCTCTGGGATCTCCCCCCGCCCCCGCAAAAACCCACCTTTCCAAACAGTCTTTCTCTCCCCACCCCCTAATTCTGCTTTCACACCCTGGGCCCATCTCCTCTCTTCGTCCCTCCTCCCCAACCCAGGTGAGCAGAGATGGAGGCAACTTCAGCCACTGGAGCCAGCCCCAGCAAGCGCTGCAGCCCGCCCGGGGGGTGTTTGCAGACACAGGAAGGGAGCAGCTGGGAGCGGTGGGCGCTGGGAAGAAGGAGACAGGAGAACAAATCCCAGAGACCCAACATGGGGCAGCTCCTGGGGGGGGGGGGCTCTGGCACAGCCCGGGGGCGGGGCAGCTCCTGGGGGCGGGGCTCTGGCACAGCCCGGGGGCGGGGCAGCTCCTGGGGCGGGGCTCTGGCACAGCTGGGGGCGGGGCAGCTCCTGGGGGCGGGGTTCTGGCACAGGCCGGGGGTGGGGCAGCTCCTGGGGGCGTGGCTCTGGCACAGGCCAGGGGCGGGGCAGCTCCTGGGGGCGGGGCTCTGGCACAGGCCAGGGGCGGGACAGCTCCTGGGGGCGGGGCTCTGGCACAGCCTGGGGGCGGGGCAGCTCCTGGGGGCGGGGCTCTGGCACATTGTGACGCAGGAGCCCGGGCTCAGCAGCTCCTCCCTGGTGGCCACGTGCTGCCAGCAGCGCTGGAGCCGCCCGGGCCGGAGCGGAGCCGCTGTTCTCAGCTGCAGCAGGAGCTGCCCCCGGCCCCGCTGGGCTCCAGGTGGGGACAGAGCCTGGGGCCCGGGGCTCCCCTGGGTGCGGCTGGCGGGGCGGGAGGGGAGAGGCCGGAGCTGCAGGCGGGGAAGGGCGGTGGGGCAGGCGGGGGGTTGATCGGTCTCTGGGCACCAGGGGAGCCCCGGGGCAGAGTGTGTGTGTGAGTGTCCCGGGCCCAGGCGTGCGCAGGGGGGGAGCCCCGGCACCCCAATGCCCTGAGCCCCGGCTGGGGAGGCTGCTCCCCCCTCCCGTGGGGGCTCCGGGGGGGGGAGGAGGCTGCGGCGGCTGCAGGCGGGTGCTCGGCCCCCCTGGGAATGACCCGCTGCCGGCAGCTTGTGGCGCCTCCTCCGCTGAGCTTTTCCCCAGGGGCGGCCTGGGTGCAGCTGCAATCAGCTGTTTGCTGGGCAGGCTCCGCTCTGCTGCTTCCCCCCCCCCCGCTCCTGGGGGGCTGAGTGAGCCCCCCCCAAACAGCCCCAGGGGTCGGAGGGGGGGCGGGGCCAGCAGCAGCAGAGCCACCCGCTCCCCTGGGGCTGCCCCGCCCCGCTCGGGCTGGGGGCTCTGCCAGGGCCCCCGCGGGAATCGCTGCTCCCTGCCCGCCAGGCTCGGCTCCGGCCACAGCAGCGGCGGGAGCCCCGGGGAGCCCAGCTGGGCTGGGGCAGGTTGTGGGGAGGAGAAGCTCCAGATACCGGTAGGAGGTGGGGGGAGGAGTCAAGCTGGAGTGGGGGGAGGAGAAGCCCCGGACTGGGCTGGAGCCACGCTGGGTGGTTTGGGGGAAGGAGAAGCCCCGGGCCCTGCAGGAGCTGCACTGGGGGGGATGGAGGGGGCGGGGAGCCACCCTGGGGCAGGCAGGAGAAGCCCCGGACCCTGGCAGAAACTGTGGGGCTGAAGTCCCCGGCTCGGGAGCCCCAGCCACCTTAGTGGCAGAAGTTGCAGGGCTGAAGCCCTGACCCCCCCTCTGTGTGGAGCTGGCCTGAGCCCCTCTCGCTCCCATCCCCCCTGTGGAGCTGGCTCCCACTCTCGGGCTGTGGAGAAATTCAGCCCCAATCTCCCCATGTTGGTATCTCCATTTCCCCGCCCCCATCACCCAGCCATGGATGGATTTAGCCCAGGAGGCAGGGTCACTGTTGGCCCCATCGGGCAGGCGGGATCTAGGGCACAACGAGGTGAAGTGACTTTCCCAAGGCTAATCAGGGAGTCTGTGGCAGAGCAGAGACTCAAACCCAGAACACCTGAGCCTGAGTCCTGTGCCTTAACCACTAGGCAACCTTCCCCCCGAAAGAGAGGGAACCTCCTCCGCCCCTTTGAGTGTGTGGGTGGGAGCAGCCACTAGACAGAGCTGCCAGGAGATGGGGAGGGGGGTTGGATAGTTGGGGGGGGGTGATTAGGGGTTGGAGGGATCTCTGGAGTGGGCGGTCAGGGGACAAGGAGCAGGAGGGTTGGATGGGTTGAGGGTTCGGGGGGGTGCCTGTCGGGCGGTGTCGGGGTAGGCAGGCAGCAGAGGGAGTTGGATGGGTCGAGAGTTCTGGGGTCTTGTCAGGGGGTGGGGAGTGGTTGGATGGGGCGTGGGAGTCCCAGGAGTCTGGGGGCGGGATAAGGGTCAGGGGGACAGGTAGGGGGTAGGGTCCTAGGGAGGCAGTTACAGTGGGGGGGGAGTCTCAGGAGGGGAAGTCAGGGGACAAGGAGCAGGGGGGGTTGGCGGTTCTGAGCGGGGCAGCCAGGGGGCAGGAAGTGGGAGGCAGTGGATGGAGTGGGGCTAGGGCAGGGCTCCCTGGGTGCACACCCTAATGAAATGTGCTGCGCACACCTATGGTCACAGGGGTGAGCCACTCGCTTCCTTTTCCTGTTTGTGCCATTTCTTTCCGTCTCAAAACCTGAGAACAATTCTCTCTGGTTCTTCCCCTTCTCTCTCCCCTCCCCACATGTGGCTAGAAAATCCAAGGAGATTCCCTCATTTTCCCTAAAATTATTGACTCTCTAGTCTCTTATTTTCCCTATTTTCTCTGTAATTCTTAAATTCTCCTCAGCTTTGGGATGTGAACCCAGCCCGTTCATCTGCAGCAATTTGTCCTTGGGTAGGTGGAATTTGCTGTCCTGTGTCACTCCCCCAGCGTGGGTGGGGGTTAGTAGGTGCTGGCTGGGGGAGCCCGCAGACGTGGCTGCCTCTGGGGGGGGAGATGTGGGGGCTGATCTCTGCCAGCGACAGGACATGGCCGCACAGGAGGGGAAGGGAGGAGCCAGTGTCCCTATGGAGCCTGCCCAGCCCCTTTGGTTCTGCTCCTTTCCAGCATTTTGTTCAGAGACTTTATTACTGGGGAGGCTGAAAAATCTCCCTGTGGGCTTAGCCTGGCAGGAGGGGCCAGGTCTCCCCGGCAATAAAGAGCTGGAGCATGTTCCCAGCATGGCAGAGCCTAGGCTGTGTCTCTGCAGGGAAAGATCCTGGGGGAATCGTGATGTGACATGAACTAAAGCCTGTTCTGAAACCTCCACAACTGCCCTTCTCGCCCTGCCAGGCTGCAGGGTGTCGTCCATGTTTCGCTCCAGCTCATCCCATCCTCCCATGGGACAGGGAAGGGAAATGGCTGCAGTGGAGCCAGTTCAGGTAGGGATTATGGGGAGGAGGTCCTGGTGGGTTCCTGCTGGAGAGAGAGGGACAGCAAATACAGAGGAGGTGGGAGGTTTGGGCAGTCTGGTTTGGAGGTTGGAGCGGGGCAGGAAATTCCCAGGGTGGAGAATGGGAGGAGGCCAGGGTGCAGCAAACTTGTTTGGACTTGTTAAATTTGCGGCTTCCATTCTAGGAACAGAGGATGGAAATGCTCTAATTTGTGGGACAGGAAACAACCTTCCTAGGTGGAGCTAGGAAAATGGGCCAGACTCCCAGTGCTGGAGCCCAACCTGATTAACCAGCTGCTGCTGTGAGATGTGCGGTGGCACCCACCAGGGAGGCTTAGGGGGGGTTCTTAACCTTTTTTTCCCTAAGGACCCCAACGTGCTATAAAAACTCCACGGCCCTGCATGTGCCTGGCTCTCTGCATATAAAAGCCAGGGCTGGCGTTAGGGGGCGGCAACCAGGGCAGTTGCCTGGGGCCCCATGTGACAGGCCCCCCCCCTCAAAGCTAATTGCTCAAGCTTTGGCTTCAGCCCCTGGTGGCAGGGCTCATGGCCCCAGGCAGTGAGGTTTGGGCTTTCTGCCCTGGACCCCCTGAAACCTGCTCGCAGCCCCCCAGAGGTCCAGGGACCCCTAGTTGAAAACCACGGCCTTAGGGGATGTGCCCCTCCCCCATACCCAGCTCCAGGGCTGGTCTTAGAGAAAATGGTGCCTTGGGTGAACTTGTATTTTGGTGCCCCCCATCTCCCCTGGCCCCCATGGGTTCCTTGGGCTCCCCCACCATCACTTCCAGGCTCTGGTGCCTCCCTCTAGTGCTTAGTTTGTATTGAAAGGGGCGCCAGAGCTCAGCCCTGGCACAAATTCAGCACTGGCAGGGCGGCCTCACAGCAGCGGCTGCTGGCCGAGCGCCCAGCTCTGAAGGCCATGCCACCGCCAGCAGCAGCGCAGAAGTGAGGGTGGCCTGGTGTGTGGTGTATTGTGCAGCCTTTTATTTTGTGTAAAGAGCAGTTTGTAATGTGGCATTACACCCCCGCGGGGTCGGCTCTGGTGGCGACAGTTTCAAGCTTAACAGAGTGAAAGTTGCCTCTGCTACTTGCTTCAAATGTACAGTCTCTAGGAGCACACAAAGACCAAGGGAAGTGGCCACATAGACATTCACAAGTACAAGGTCTAGTCGGTTTTACAAGTTTTATTAAAGTTACAGTTAAGGTTATGACGCCCCAAGCGCACAGAAATTCTATAAAGACCTGTGCAACAGTTACACATCTAGTTCTACTCGCATCCTGAACAATAGTATTAGGGTCTGATGTGTCTCTCGTGGATTGATCATCAGTAGAGGGGTGGTTCCTGCTGGAGTTTCCCACAGGGAGCTCAGTTTTCCTGCTCTGGGCACCCCCTTTTTATAACGTGATTCTGATTATACCTCATTAGCATTGACACACAACCTGTGTCCTGTGGTTAAGGCACATTTGGAAACAGAGGTGCCTTTCCAGAATTTTTTTTATTTAAATTAATCTTCTGGCTGATTTTTCACCCTGTTCCCACTTGGTACCTCTTTTCCCATCATCTTAGGGCATCGGGTTATTCCTCGGCCATTTACTTCTGTCATCATTTCTTAGCTCCAAGGCCTAAAATAGCGAAGCTAAAATCTTGCAGGTCTCAGCCTACAGGCCTTGCGTGTCAGCCCTATTTACTTAGATACCTAATACATGATTATTCTCGCTACATACTGATCAATCGATTCTCTATTTAGCACACAGTGATTCCATGTGACATAACGTGTTAGTTATTTATAAGACCACACAATAAATAAACGGTAAACTAAAATCACTGGCTGCCGTTCCCACCCTTCCTCCTACACTGCTGCTGTGGCCTGTGGTGCCTGATGCTCTGCCTGCAGCTCAAGATGAGCCTTGCGCTCTCACACGGGGGCTGCATCTTGCTGGAGCCCCAGATACCCGGCAGCCCTGTGGCCGCTCCTGGCTCACCAGGGGCCATTTCAGATTTTGGGGAGGGGGCAACTTTAACTGTGATTCCAGGGGCTACTGAGGCACCTGAGAACTGTAGGGTTTTTTGCAGAAAATAACTTAAAAATTTACTGACAAGCACTCTATCTAATTGTTATATATAAAAAAGATAAATATTTACTGACTCCAATTACAGCCACATATTAAATGTAAAATTAAATTTAGAACAATCAGGAGATAATACAGCAAGATATTCCCTATCCCAAGCCTGGAGTTATCCGTTCTGGAGCTTTGACGCAGGTGTCAGAAACACAAGTTTGATACTTTGCACCCTCTCTTTCGTAGAGATAAATAAATATAGAGAAAGGAAGCAGATTTTACTTAACAGACACACTCTGTGTTACTGCCATTATCTCCTCTATTTTAGTCAATTGTTTTTCACTCCACTGACAATGTATTTACTTACTTTTATATACGTGATTAAGGTTTTTTTCTCCTAAGAACGGAAATTTATTTTTCTAGTTATTTTGGCATTTATGTTTACTGATCACAATCATGTATGTAGCTTACTAACATTTGACTCCATCATTGCTATTAGTATCATACTTGGAACTGCATTTATTTTCATAGAAATTTTAAGTTACTTTCCAGATATAACTGTACCATGAAGTTTGGGGGAGACGGGGCCCTGCACCTCCCCCACTTCCTGCCATTCACCGTGACTCTCAGCCAGCCAGTAAAACAGAAGGTTTATTAGACGACAGGAGCACAGTCCCAAACAGAGCTCGTAGGTACAGACAACAGGACCCCTTGGTCAGGTCCATCTTGGAGGGTAGGGAGCCAGACCCGGTTCTGGCCTCCCTCCATTTCCCCAGCCAGCTCCAAACTGAACCCCCCCCCTCCAGCTGTCTCCTCCCGCCACCCCCCGGCTCCTCCTCCAGCCTTTGTCCAGTTTCCTCGGGCAGAAGGTGTCACCTGGCCCCATCCCCCTCCTGGGCTCAGGTTACATGCTCAGCTATTGTCCCTCAAGTGAAGTCACACCCTGATATCCCATCCCCAATGCAGACAGTCCCAGTAAAACTCCCCCGCAACATCCCCAGCTCAATCCTCCCCACTCCCTGCTTCGTCACAGACTAAAAATACAATCTGAAGATAAGTGATCTTCATCTGCACAGTGTCTGAAGTTTTGAGTTTAGCTAATTTTTTCAAACGAGCCCTGCTCAGGTAAGTACATACAAAATGTACAGTCAGTTATTTGCTAGTACCATTTTAAGTAATGAATGACAAAGCACAATACGGCAATAACCGTAATAATGATTATTACTCCAGCCAGGCCAGGTGAGGCATTTTAGAACTCAGAGAACTGAATTTAAGCATAAGACAGAAATAAAATGATGAAATTCAGAGATCAGTTAAAAAGCTAAACTACCAGCACTGTCATCCTGACTGAATGTGAAAGAATAAAATTATGGAGACTATATGTACTTTGCACATTTTGACAGGAAGTAACAACAGTAACTGATGTGTCTGTTGTGGGGTGAGTGTGTGTGCGGGGGGAGTGTGAGACACACCCGCTGTCACTCCCAGCCCAGCGGCACTCACTAGTCCGAAGGCTCGTTCACACGGCAGCAGGGGCCAGCAGCCCCCACTCCTGACCCAGAGGCAGCAGCACAGAATCTTGTCCCCCCACCTCAGCTCAGCAGAGACTGGGCACAGAGGCAGGAGGGTGGGGCCACCCCGACATCAGCAACCCCCCCCCCCCCACACACAGCACAGGAGGCTCCTGGGAGCAGCTTGGCCGGGGGCAGCTCCAAGTGGGGGGAGGGGGCAGGGCTGCAGGAAGAGGTGCAGGGGCAGACAGCTGAAGAGAAGTGGGGGGAGGAGAGACAGGACACCCCTGCTGGAGGAACCCCCTCAGCAAGGCCCCCCTGGACCATCATGTCGTCTGCCCCCCACTAAGTCTGGCCCCGACCAGCTCTTCACAATGAGAACAGCGCTGGGCTCCCTGCCAGCGAGCTCTCCCTGCACCTGCCAGGGCCTCCCTCTCCTGTGTCCGTCTGTGGCTAGTGGGGGGGGATGGATCTGCTGGGAGAGACAAGGGGCTCTCGCTTCGTCCCCTCCCCCTGGTGTTTCCTGGCTGCTCTGAGCGGGGTGGGGGTGGGACTCTGCCTGTGAGTCACCCAGAGCTCCCATTGGATTGGCTCCTCTCCCCCATGAGTGTGGGGCTGTGAGTGGGGCAGCAGGTACCGAGTGTTGGACTCTTGCTCTTTCAGGGGCCGGTGACCTTCGAGGAGGTGGCTGTGTATTTCACCAGGGGAGACGGGGCTCTGCTGGACCCCGCTCAGAGAGCCCTCTACAGGGGTGTCATGCAGCAGAACTATGAGACGGTGACCTCGCTGGGTAAGGAGTCCTGTCCCCTGGGTTATTAGAAGCTGTGAGGTCTCTAAAGAACCTGAGTAGTAATAACTTTATACCTTTATTCATCATACAAGTTTTGACAAGTTTCCTTGCCCCCCCTTTTTTGCCTCATCTCCCATCCACTAGAATAATTTTTAGACATTTGTCATCAGTCATTTTAAAATTGCATTTAATGTATCCTTATTGGCTACATTAATCCCTGTCGCTTTCATGCCTTTCCCTCATTTTAAGAGGAAAATATGCCTCATATAGAATTCTAAATTGAGTAAATAGGTGTGTGACTGATGCATGGCTTGTGTGACAGTCAGATGAGCTCCTCTTTTGATAGAAGAGAGTATAACATTGTCATTCAGGAGCCCAAAGGTGAAAGGAGAACAGAGCCATGTGAGACGAGGAGAAGGGGTGGAGGGAGTAGATAATTCTGGGGTGCCAGGACATGGGGAGGGTGTGTGCAGGGTTAGAGCTAAGAAGCAGCAGGGAGGGAGGAGGTTGTGAGAGACGAGGAGGGAACACAAGAAGCTTCCAAGGTGCCGGGAGGTGGTGCTGGCTGAGAGTAATGGGAAGAAGGGGAGGGGAGTGTGGGGGAAGGGCACCCAGGAAGTGGTCTGGGTGGGTCAGTGGGAGGGAGGAGAGGTTTGGGGATCTAGAGCTGTGGGGGATCCCAGACCTTTAACCCTGAATCCCTGCCCAAGCCTTGTTGTTTTAGAGCCTGCACTCCAGTTTTCTTTCTGTTCAGTTTCACTTATATACATGTTTTCCCCAAATATTATTATTTTAACTCTTGACCTGTTGCATCGCAAGAGCAGGAACAAAGTCCAAGCAGAGAGAGAGAGTGTATGTGTATGCATCCATCTTTATTCATTCCCAGCATGCTCTTATATACAACATGATAAGCAATCACAATTGCTAATTAGTTAATTAAACCCACACAGCCGCAGCTGTAACTCATAGGGTAATTATCATTCTACACACCTGTCTACCTATTCACAATTAGCTGGCCAATGAGAACAAGCCCAAAGCCAGCCCTTCACACACAATTCTCAATCCAGAAGCCTTCAGCATCTCACATTCAATCCCACATCTCCCCCCTTTATTTACAATCAAAAGAAAAGGAAAAAGGAAAACAAGATAAAAACATTCACCAAACATTTTCAACTTATAACAGCATAACACCACAATCTATCTTAATCAAATATTATGTTATTCATAAAACATTTGCAACTCATAACAGCATAACATTATAACCTATCATAAACAAAAATTAAAACTTTATAAGATCAACCTATATGACCATTCAATCCTTAACATATAATTTCAAAAACATCAAACGAACAAAACAAAACACAATAAACAAATGATGTAACCTCTGCAGGACCCCCCCCCTTTTTTTTTTTTTTTTTGAATCATCCCTCAGCTGTCAGGTGATCAAACTGACACTGAGGGTGGTGGGGGGTCTTAAGGAAAAAACATCAAACCACATGACAATACAACAACAATTCTGGCCAGAAAACAGACAACACAAAAACATAACAAGGAACATAAAACATAAATCTTAGTTCTAAATAATAATTGCATGGTACCACACAGATTTTCTTTCAAACACAAAAAATCATCTCAAGTGAGTAATTCATTCATGGAGGATCAGACAGAAAAAGTCCTGGCAGAGCTAACAAACAGCTCTCCTCCGGGGGCTCTGGTTTCGCGACATCTGAGCGCGTCTCGTGAGGCTCCTCCGCATCTGCCTGCCGTCACTCCGGAGGACGCAACCAAGGCCGGACCCACCTCGCTGGCATCCACCTGGGACCCGCATCAGTGGCAACACACACATAACCCCTGCCCCACGTTAGCAAGTCAACTGGTCCTTTCCATATTTGCTTCTGATAATCAAACCATTTGACCGAGGGTCGGGGGGCCGCACCCTGCTCTTCCCCAGTCATCCCGCTGACATGTTTAATCGCGGGGGGCACCTGGCTGTTTTTACCAAGATGTAACCAATTAAGCACGTAAAGAGCTTGCAGCAACCGAGTGGCAGGCGTCTTATCCAAGGCGTCTGCCCGCTCACTGCAAATCCCCCCTTTTTGTCTTAAAAGGAGCGCCTTAAAAGAGGCATGAGCACATTCAATAATAGCGTGTAGTTTGTCTGCTTCAGCCTGAAGGGTTTGGACAAGCAGTTCTTTGGCTTGTAGCTCCTTCTTAATTTCACTCAGCTCAAGAACAGCAGCTCTATAATGACGACGGTTATGTGCTGCATCTACTTTGGCTGCCACAACCTGCTTTTGAAGGTTATTAACTTTTGACTTTTCTCTTTCTAAGGCAGTCTGTAAAGCTTGAATATTTAGGACTGCTTGAACCCGGAGATTCAGCTGCACCAGGTCTGCCTCTCTCTCTGCTAGTACTGTTTCGGGGATGTTGCTGTGCTCTCGCAAAGCAATGTTAGACTGACCAAAACCAGTGAGCTTCCCCCGTTCATGTTCCAGTTCAAGGGCCAATTTCTTGTTTATTTCTTCCAAACGTTTTATCTTTCTCCTGAAACCTCTAGATTCTCGAAGCTCCTGGCTGGTGAGTGAAATTACTTCTTGCAGCTCTTTCTCCGACATCATCTTACTGTGGCTAACAGCCTGCAGCTCTATCTCCAAAGCTTGAATCCGTTCATGGGAAGCCTGGTTATTTCCTCCATCAGCGATTTGTGCATCCTGTTCTTTTTGCACTGACTGGAGGTGGCTTTCTAACTCCACTATCTGCTGGTGAACCTGGGATACTTCCTTCTGAAGTCTTGAGCATTCAACATCAATGGACTGCTTTTCACTTCGAAGTTTCAGTAACTCCCGTTTTAATTCTTTCACTTCCAAATCCAGCCGCTTCTTTGTAGATTTCAATTCACTAATCAGCTGGTCCTGTGAACTTGCATCTCTTTGATAAGCTTCCACCATTAACTTTTGCTGTAAGAACTGCTCCTTTACTTTTTGGGTCTGTTTCTTCAGGCTGGCACTTTCCTGTTGCAGATTTTCCATCTGGCTCAATTGTGCCAAGATTTCTGATACTGCCTCAGTACTTTCACCTAAGAAGTTTGCTCCTTCATCAAGTTCTTCTTTGCTTGCTTTTGCTGCCTGCAGAGCTACCTCTAGGACAATCTTCTCATTCTGCAAATATTGGATCGTGTCATCCTTAGAAATAACATCACCCTGGAATTCCTCTAACCTGGCCACCAGCTCATCATATTGAGTCTGTAGGTCATTTAGGGACTGCTCTTTGGTGTGCAATGATTCTTGGGTTAAGGTGAGCTGCTTCATGAGCACTAGATGCTCTTGCTGTAAAGATTCAAACTGTAGATCTCGCTGATGCAGAATCAATTTAACCTGTTCCAGTTCTCGCTCCAGTGTTACTGCAAAATCAGCCATTTTCTGAAGTTGTCTTCTCTCATCCTCAAACTCCTCCAATCGTCTCTGCGCGGTGAGCCATACTGGACTCAGGGAGAAAACCTCCTTATCGCCCTGAGCCACCGATTTCCAGAGCTCACAGCCCAACCGCTCCCAAACAGTATTATTACTTGATTGAACGGAAAGTCCCCCTCTTCGTCCCCACCGCAACAGGCGGGATAACGCATCAGAGGGGAACTTTTCTCCCCACCGCTCCGTGATGCGTATCAAATCTGCTGACGCAGCAGTTCCCATATTAGCTGCTCACTTCTTGGTTCGAGTGTGCCTCCCTTGTCAGATGCCCTGCGGCTCCCAGCCGCTCGCTCGAACACCCTGCGGCTCCCAGCCACTTGTCAGGTACGCCTCCTTTCTTCGGACGCCCCACGGCTTCCCAGCCGCTCACTTGGACACCCTGCGGCTCCCAGCCGTTTGTCAGGTACGCCTCCTTTCTTCGGACGCCCCACGGCTTCCCAGCCGCTCACTCGGACGCCCTGCGGCTTCCCAGCCGCTCACTTGGACACCCTGCGGCTCCCAGCCGTTTGTCAGGTACGTCTCCCTGATTCGAACGTCCCGCGGCTTCCCAGCCGCTCGTTCGGATTCCCTGCGGCTCCCAGCCGCTTGTCAGGCACGCCTCCTCTCTCGGACGCCCTGCAGCTCTCAGCTGCTCGCTCGGACGCCGTGCAGCTCCCAGCTTTGATGCGTTCCCACTTGGCGCGGCGGTTCTGGAACCAGATCTTGACCTGTACCTCGCTGAGCTTGAGGGCGTGAGCGATCTGCAAGCGCTCCGTCAGGCTCAGGTACTTCTTGCAGTGGAATTCCTTCTCCAGCTCCAGCAGCTGCTCGCTCGTGAAAGCCGTGCGCCTTTTTTTTTTTTTTTTTTTTTCTTTCGGCCGCTCGACGCTGGGACTTCAGGCGCGTCCCTCTTTTTCTTTTTATCAATTCAGGCCACCAACACTATCTTCATTCAAGATTGGCAACAGTGGTACTAGTACTTATCTTGTTTTAGTTCTGTTTGCCTTCTTGATAGTTCACGATTTGTCTTCTAGTGACTTCAGTTATGAGTTTAGTTCTCTTTACATTTCATTCATTTCCTTTGCCTCAGCCTTCTCATACTTTCCTCTCCTTCTCCTAGTGATAACCAGTACAATAATTCCAGCAACAATTGCTAGTACCACCACTACAATGACTGCAATAACACCAGCAGTCAGACGTTTCATGGAAAAATCTGGGGGCTTTTCATCAGCATAATAGATTAGAGCTTGATCAAATTTTAGAGGTTCTTCACTGATGTTTATCTGTAGTGTGAGTCACCTTTGACATCTTTTTCAAAGTAGTAAGCCACGTCAGATATATCCACACTCTTGGCAGACTTCTGGGAAACATTTTGTTTCAGTTCAATAGTGATATAAGGTTTTTCATACACAACATCAGTTATATACTCTGGATTCAGCGAGTAACGCTCCTTAAATTCATTTTTGATGATTTCCTTCAAAAGAGAAGCATCCACAGCTGTACTTCTCTCACTGTGTTTTGTTTCAATGATGATCCAGCTTGTTCTGACTAGTTCACTGCACTGTAAGTCTGTATCACATCGGGGTCACCATTTGTTGCATCGCAAGAGCAGGAACGAAGTCCAAGCAGAGAGAGAGAGTGTGTGTGTATGCATCCATCTTTATTCATTCCCAGCATGCTCTTATATACAACATGATAAGCAATCACAATTGCTAATTAGTTAATTAAACCCACACAGCCGCAGCTGTAACTCATAGGGTAATTATCATTCTACACACCTGTCTACCTATTCACAATTAGCTGGCCAATGAGAACAAGCCCAAAGCCAGCCCTTCACACACAATTCTCAATCCAGAAGCCTTCAGCATCTCACATTCAATCCCACATTGACCTCCCTCTCCCACTCATTACCCACCTCCTCACATAACCTCCCCATCTCCTATGCACAGCGACCCCGGCCACCGATTCTCAGTCCTTGCTGCATCCTCCCTCCCAGACCAGGGCCCCTACCCAGGCACAAATGGGCACTTTGTTGATGATGTCACAGGGTGGTGGTGTAGCCTGTGCAGTTTTTACACCTATAAGATTACATGTTGGGGCACAACTCGCCCTTGTACATGGCTACTCACAGTTAATTGAGAAGATGAAATTTGGTGAAACACAGAAACTTGATTGAATGGAGACAGTTATAACTGAAATCATAGACAAGGATCAATCCACATAATGTACCCGTCGCCGAATTGCTGCCGAATCCACGGGACCGGCGGACCTCCCGCAGACAAGCCGCCGAAGGCTGCCTGGGTGCCGCCCTCACAGGGACCTCCAGGGCGGCCCCCGCGGCTTGTCATCCTGGGCACGTGCTTGGATAGGGACTCGCATGCCTCTCCTTTTTCACCAGGGTGTGAGGATTGCAGCTTGTCCTCCACTGTGTTCACTGGACTAATGTCCAGTTCCTGTGCGTTGCTTTCTCTCCAGGGGCTGTGAGCAGTGTGTGTGTGTGAGAGAGGTGGGAATTTCGGTGATGCGTGTATGAAGCCAATACACACCTCAGTTTCCCTCTGTGGTTGGCATTGCTATGATTAGAACGAGCAGGAGACATGGGGTGTTTTGTCACACAGCTGTCATGGAGTGATATGAATGGGTCATTAAGGACAGGCTGGGACCAACCTACATCAATGGAATACCCGACAGAGACAAGGGAATAATTGTCACCTGTCCATGGGAGGATCTCAGCTTGGCTGAGTGAAGCACACATGGACTCGTTATGTTTTTGGGAGCAGGAAGAACTGGGCTCACAGACACAGGGAGCTCTACCAGAACAAAGACAAATGGACAGGTGCAGTTAAAGGAAACCAAACTGTTTTCTACAGCAGCCTGGCTCAAGGGCATTGGCCAGTATGGACTATATTGTCTTCTTTGCTTCTCTGTGCTAATCCAAGGAATTTCCAATGGTGTGTTTCAGTTCGCTAATAAACCCTGCTATGTTTTAAAAGTCTGACCAGTGTCACAGCAAAAACTTGCTCTGTGCATTGACTGAGGAACAGTCTTTGGAAAGGAGTGTCGTTCAGCTGGACCTGCTGGCAGAGCTCACAGGTTGAAATAAGACTGTTAAAGCCAGAGGCTTCCCAAGGACTGTTTTTAAAAGCCCAGGCATTGCAGAGATCCCATGGATCCATGACAGTGTGCCTAATGGGGAAAGGATATAAATGTGTATTTACCATTACCCCCTCATCAGTCCTCGTGGGAAACCCTGATCAGTTCCAAAGTGTATTAAAACCTTCCTTAAAGGCTCACCTCTTGGTTATCAGGTCATGTGAGTTTTGTTAGCGGGCCTCCTGCTTCCCTGGCTCTTGTTACGCAGACAGGAAGCAGCAAAAGACCAGAAGTCTGAAGCGCAGACAATGCCATGTTTATTGGGGTTAGTTTCCAAGCAACCATATTCCGAAGCCCTTCACACCAGTCGGGCTGATCTCTACATGCCGATACAGTCTGTTCCCCAGTGTTTTCTTCCCAGCTTTGAAGCCGCAGAGCCTGGCCTGTGTCCCTGTTCCACGTTCCCCCCGTTAACAAACATGATTCCAGTTTCCCTTCCCCCTCCTGTTTATAGAGTAATAGTCTCAGCTATACGTTAACCAATCATTGTACTGAAATTTAACGAACCAATTCTAACAGATTGTAACATAATTCTCTAACCAATTATATCCCACCACCCTAATTAACTTACACCTAGCAAAATTAATTATACAGCAGAGAGAAACAATTAGAGAACCAGACAGATTAACAATGGAAAATTGTGAGACATAAATATAAAGCAATACAGAAATGAGAGTTTCACAACCATTGAGAAGTGATTTCTTGCCAGACCAGCTGCTGTCAAACTAAGTTTTCTTTAACCATCTTCAGATCTGTTTCTTTATCTGGTGGTGATGGGCACTATCAGGACAGGATCGTCTTCCTAACAGCCCAATAGCACCTTATTTTAGTGTAACTGGTTTGGGATGTGAGGATGTGACCCTTCACTTCCCAGCTTATGGCTGCCCCTGCTGCTTAGCCAAAGGCCTTAGCCTAAGAACAAGGCCTCAGACTGTCACAGTGAGAGAAGGCCCAGACACAGGCAGACGGAGATTTTGATTCTTTGTTTTTATACCCCTGTAACAAGCTAAGTGATAAAAATACCTCTAAGTTCTTAAACTATAGGCTTTACAGGCAGGCCTGAATATCTCTATTCTAACAGTGGGTTCTACCCCTTCCCCCATTCTGTGTCTGTCTTGTCTATTTAGATTGTAAATTCTTCAGGGCATGGGCCATCTACTATTCTCTGTTTGTACTTTGCCTAGCACAATGGGGACCCACTGTTAGTTTGTTCTTAGGCACGAAGGTAATGCATATGATTAACAACTCTCCTGCAACTTTGAGACAAGGAAGCTGGCCTTGGGATGTTACTGCTTAAAAATGAGCTGGGAGTAAAACCATGGAATATTCTTTGTGACAAGTATCCCACAAATTCCACTGACCTCCCTTGTTTTCTTTGCCTGGAGTAGGGCTTCCAGATTCCAAACCTGATGTGATCTCGCAGCTGGAATGGGAGGAAGAGCTGTGGGTCCCAGATCTCCAGGGCTCTGAGAAAGAAGTGCTCCCGAGAGCTTCCTGCACAGGTAGGGAATTGGTTAAACCAACTAAAAAATTGTCAGTGAATGCAGGAAACATTTGGGATGCCCTACAAAGACCCTGTGAGCTCTCCAAGTTCAGGATTGTTCCCTGCAGATGTGGAATCATTAGGCAGATGTGACTCATGGCTTCCCACCTATACTCTGACAAGTGGCAGCAGGTCCCTGCCCAATGTAGCTTTCCTCAGAGTGTTCTGGTGAGATGCGGACTAAAGCTGATCCCTTCCTCTCTCCTCTGGGGAAGGGTTTGGGGAAAACCAGCTCCTGATCGGTTTGATCTCTCCCACACATATTTTGGTTTGTTCACCCCTTTTTCCGTTTCTCTTTCTGACATTTCCTTTCTCTCCGGTGCAGGGAGTGACCTATGTCTGGATTCTCTCTGTCTCCCATCAGGTGATGGGATGGTGAGTGAGAATGAGGAGCAGAAACCCCAGCAGGAAGATCCTGAGCAAGTAGAACCACATGGAATGTTGTCAGGAAGATCCAAAGGGAATGTTTCCGGGAGTTGTGCACTCCCAGAAAAAGAAACAGCCTGTGAGACTCAGCAGAGGTCAGAAGAAAACTTAAGTAGCCTCTCAGACCTTATTCCACATGAGAGAATCAACTTGGAAGAGACACGCTACACATGCCACGAGTGTGGGAAAAGCTTCAATGGGAGCTCAGACCTTGTCACTCATCAGAGAATGCACAGAGGAGAGAGACCCTACATGTGCTCCGAATGCGGGAAAAGCTTCCGTCAGAGCTCTACCCTTATCACACACTGGAGAACCCACACGGGAGAGAAACCTTATGGATGTTCTGAGTGCGGGAAACGCTTCACTGATAGTTCAGCCCTCATCTCACATCAGAGAATCCACACGGGGGAGAAGCCCTACAAGTGCTCTGAGTGCGGGAAATGCTTCAATTGGAGCTCACACCTTATCACACACAGGAGAATCCACACAGGTGAGAAACCTTATGGATGCTCTGAGTGTGGGAAAAGCTTCAGTCAGCGCTCCCACCTTATCACACATTGTAGAATCCACACAGAAGAGAAACCCTACACGTGCTCTGAGTGCGGGGAAAAGCTTCAGTTGCAGCTCACACCTTATCAGGCATCAGAAAATCCACGTAAGAGAGAACTGTAATAAATGCCTTGACTAGGGCTGAGCAAAGATTTTTTTTTTTAAATCACATTTGCTAATTCCCACATAGTGATCTTTGCACCATCTTCACTGTAGTAGCTCAGCTCCCCCAGATGAGTTGCCTGCTTCTGCCTTTTCCAGCTCACCCTTCTTTGGGGTCAGTCCTATGATCTTTTCTATTGAGCCATAGGAGTGTATGTCATAGAACCATAGAATATCAGGGTTGGAAGGGACCTCAGGAGCTATCTAGTCCATTCCCCTGCTGAAAGCAGGACCAACCCCAGCTAAATCATCCCAGCCAGGCTTTGTCAAGCCAGGCCTTAAAAATCTCTCAGGATGGAGATTCCACCACGTCCCTAGGTAACCCATTCCAGTGCTTCACCACCACCTTAGCAAAATTAGTTTCCTAATATCCAACCTAGACAGCTCCCACTGCAACTTGAGACCATTGCTCCTTCTTCTGTCATCTGCTACCACTGAGAACAGCCAAGCTCCCTCAGCTCCAGGTTGGGGGGAGAGGTTTGATTCCCAACAAGGTACACTGAGGCAAAAACTACCTGTGCCTGACATCCACTAGGGCTGTACATGACGTTGGCTGCTCAAGTTAGTGATCTTGGTGTAACAAGACAATTATAGTTGTAGAGCAGATGCAGCCCGGATGCAGGGGTTGCCATTAGCTTCCCCTTTGACCTGACCTAAATTCCATCACTTTCCCTAGTCTAAACAAACCCTGAGCATCACGGTTATACTGTTCCCCCATTTCACAGCAATTGTTAGTCATCGAGTTCCCCCTTTGGGAAGAAGTTGTTTCACTCCCAGTTGCTCTGATGTTGGTTCAGGTTATGCTGCAGAGCAGATATTTTTACTACCATTTTTCTCACTTAAAATATATTGAACTATAACAAAGATCAGGAACAGGGCAGGAATAGGGGAAAATGTCATTTCACCCTCTGTAACAACAGAAGAAGATGGGGTAAATCACAGGGATTCCCTTATTCCCCATCACCATCCCAATCCCCCTTTTGTGCAATTGGTTAGGTCAGTATTTTTGCTAAAGGGCTGGGAAGAGGATTCCCTTGTAAATAACTTATAACTAAACAAAGTGCCCAGGCATTGGGCTCCCAAAGCCATTGTGGCCCAGGCCCTGCAGGAAGTGGCTCCTGAAGAGATCTCCTTCCTCATTAGCTGCATGTTGCCTATTATTTGGGAAATACAATCCCTATCTAGGTAGAGATGGGAAACATGGAAGTGACTTTTCTCTTCAGCTCATCCCTGGGAGATGCTGCAAATGTGTAGAAAATGAAATCCGTGTTGAATGTGATATATCTGCAGAAAGATACCTATTTTTAATAGAGACCTGACATTTGTTGTCTTACAGGGATTCTAAGTCACACCTGAATTTAGTCCCTAATTTAAATCTGTGCCACCAGATTAAAGAAATAAAAGGGTTTATTTGGGGGAGTTGTACCTCACTGTCGCTACTGATCTGTTGTGCGGTTGGTGAAGAATTCTACACCAGAGAAGTGTCAAATTATTCCAAGTAAGATCAAAGATTTGACAAGAACTCAGGTAGAAATTGCAGGTACTAGTGGTTGATTTTCACCCCAGATATGGAAGCTATGATGGTTTTAGAATCCTGCTCCCTAGTTAAGTGGCATTGATCACATTCCTAAAGGACGCCATGATTAAATTGGGCACAACTGTCTTTTACCATTTGGATCCAAAGTTTAATGAAGCGCAGAGAGAAACAGCTGATTCCTTCAGAGCCATTCCATGCCTACGGGTCCCAATCTGGCTGCCTTGTTGACAAGAAGCACTTCCTTGCTAGCCAAAAAATGGTAGCCAATGAGGGAATGTATCAGATGTGAAGTTCAGACTGCAGGATACTTGAATGCTGAGTCCAGAGTCTGTGAAAATAGAGCACAGGTGGTTGTAATTCCTCAGCATCTTCCTGCTGGGGTTTCCCCTCCTCATTCTCACTCATGGTCCCATCACCCGATGGGAGACAGAGAGAATGAGACATAGGTCACGCCCTGCACCTGAGATAAAGGAAATCTATGCCAGTACCTGGTTCCTAAACTGCAGCTACAGTTCCTACTCCGGGCGAATCCAAAGCCCGAGAGGTGCAGAGATCCAACCCCTTATTATCTTAGAAACGGTTTGTTCCCTTTTCTATTTTTTGTCTTTCTTTTTATGAAGTTGGAGAACTCCCAGTCTTTCTATTTCATTGGGGTGTAACAGTGCGGCTCGGTGAGGGTGTGAACACCTCTGAAATCTACAATGGGAAGATGCTAGGAACCCAAATCTTGATAGCCTTAAAACCCTGCCCTATGAAATGACAGAATTCATGCTCCTCACCTGTGCAAGCATTGCAAGGAATTGAGCGGTCAGATACGTATTGTTCAGCGAGAGCTGTCTGAACTTCTTTTACTAATGTGTCTCTTAAGGTCTGTATGTATTTTGGGGCGAGAGGGTGAAGAGAAGTATTAGCTACATAATAGTGAAATCTAAGGAGAAAACTAATTAGCGTTGAGGTTGTGGGTTAAATGTCAGCAATGATTTGGTTTTGGTATTGAAATATTCAGCTGGGTAAATCTGGGTTGCAAGGCCTGGGTCAAAATCTCTGATTGGGGTTTCGGCATCACTAAATGTGCACCTGCCTTCTTGGGTTGCTCTTTCAGGATTTATAGGGGTTGGTTTTTCTGCTGTACTAATCTGATGGTTGGACTAAATTGACGACTTGATTCCAGCGCAATATCCTTGTTAACTCATTGATTTCCTCATTTGACCTGAACTTTATCACTGTGTTGTTTAACCCTTAGCTGAGTGGTGTCTATAGTCATTTAGCCTTAGTGACGTGCGCTCTTGGATTTATTTGTTCATGTTAATAAAACCTGTAACTGGGAAATTGAGTCATTTCTTTCAATAAGCAACCGGGGCTGGAACTTTTTTCTTTGTATATTTCCCTTTAATTCACTCTCCATTTTCTTCATTTCACACTGTTCTAAGTTAAGGAACGTGGAGCAACAAAAACTGACACAAACCTGTTGCTGCCCCATTCTGTGCCCATCCAGCAGGAGCAGAGAACAAACCCCTCCTGGAGCGTCACACTGGACTGGAAATACAGACGTGTGTTCCTAAGCTTTGCTGTCTTTCTCCAATTCTGGCATAAGGGTGACACCTACACCTACTTGTAATCACGCCTGGCAGGAAGGAGATCCCTATGTGCATTGCCTTGGGAGCAGGGGGGATCTGGGAGACCCTGGACACTGGGGGATATTTACCCAGAGCTCAGGAGCAATCTACTCAGGGGTGATGCAGTAGAAAAGAGCTGGGTGCTGCTTTTCCCACTTATTTCTCCTTATCCCCTTTCAGTCTCTCCTCTTTCCCTTTCTTCCTCCTCCCCCACCCTCTGGCAGGGAGACTTGGTCACTTTCCTGCTCCCAGGGGCGCTCACTCTCCCGTAGCTGGATTGGCCCCTGTGAGCGCTAATAGGAGCGAGAGCCTGGGTGCGGGTCAGTCCCTGCAGCGGCTCTGGGACACACAGGGGCAGGAGGAGGAGCAGAGATGGGGCTAGTTCCCACCTCAGAAAGTCCCTGGCCCGGTGAGTGCGGCAGCTGCAGCCTGGGTTGGGCTTGAAGGTGCCAGGAAGGGGCTGGAGCAGTGGTGGGCTGGTAGGAAGGAAGCAGAAAAAACAAGGAAAAGAGCCGTGGGGCAGCTCCAGGTGGCCGGGCTTTGTAAGGTACCAGACACTGCTGGTGCTGCTGCCTCCAGTGTGCGCTGGGAGCCGGGGCTGAGCTCCGGGCTGCTGCTGCGGCGCCAGAGGGGCTGCTCCAGGGACAGACTTTCACTGAAGCACTTTCTGTGCTCAGCCGAGGTGGAGACTTTCTCCAGCTGGACCCAGTCCCAGGCTCTGCTGCCCCTGGCCAGGGGCCGCAGGCGCCAGGGGCCAGAGGGACCCCAGGGGCAGCCCTGGGTGGGCAGAAGAGAGACTCCACACACAGGTCCCAGAAGCTGAGGGTCTCGCAGCCCCTGGGGATCTGCCCTTGGGTGGTGTCTGGACAGCGATGGAGCCCCTGCCTCATGCTGCCTCAGGTGTAGTGTGAGAAACTGCTGTGTGTAGGAATTTGCTACTTATGGTTCACTGAGCATGCTCACATGAACTGAGTATGCCCAGTAAATCTATTGAAGCCACTTCCCTTCACCCTGCCCTTACTCAGGATCAGATTCTGCAGATTGCTATTTACAGGGTGTCATAAACGAATAGCTACAGGTAGCATAAAATACCCAGTAAAGGGTTAAAAAGCTCAGATAACCTGGTTGGCACATGGCCAAAAGGACCAATTATGGAAGAAAATGTGGGGGAAGGTTTTTGTTTTCGTGTTCCTTTGTTCTCTCTGGGTCAGTGAGGAACCAGGGCATGGAAAATACATCTCCCTAAGCACATGGCATAGAAAAACCTTAGAGTTCTGTCCATAGGCAGGTCCTTGCATAGCTTGCTGAGTCACAAGGTGTATCTGCCTTTTCTCAGTGGGTCGATTGTGTAGCTGATGGTCCGTAATGGGCCATCAAGCAGGCTAGGCAGAACTGACACCAACTTGTCTGGCTGGGGTGTTCCCTGGAAGCAGAGCACAAGTTTGAAATACGGGCAGCATAGAGCCAATATTCATAACATCAACTACAAAAATGATACACAGTTAGAGATAGCATAATTATAATCAGTCAGTCAGAACCGCTCCATAGACCCCTTACACAACAGCCTTTCTAAAATATTGGCTGTGAATATAGAACAGTGGTCGCAACGGTGATCTATACAGTTACAGATTATGTCAATAATGTCACAGGAGGTGATATGGCATCAACTAAATTGGAGCTGGGGCAGCAAAGAGCCACCAGATGTTCTGAGGGCTGGAGAAAAATGCCTTCTAGTGAGCTATTGAAAGAGCTCAACCTGTTTAGCTTATCAAAAGAAGATTGAAAGGTGACTTCATTGAAGTGCTGAAGTGCCTTAATGGAGAGAAAGGATTGGGTATTAAAGGGCTCTTGAATCGAGCAGAGAAAGGCATAACAAGACCCAATGGCTGGAAGGTGAAAAGAGACAAATTCATATTACAACTAAGGCACAAATATTCAACAGCGAGGATAATTCACCACAGGAACAAGTTACCAAGGAAAGTGATGGATTCTCCACCTCTTGATGTCATTTCATGAAGACTAGATGCATTTCTGGAATGTGTTTGCCCCAAAAGTAGCTATGGTATCCTACAGGAGGCCTGTGATATGCAGGGGGTCAGATTAGATGCTCTAATGGTCTCTTCTGGCCCTAAAGTCGAATCATTGCTGAAAAACTGAGTGTAGCATTGGGAGCAGCATCTGATGTTTCCCTGTCTAGCCGGCTTGCTGCCTAGAACGAACGCTCCTGGAGTGGGGTGATCCACAGGGAGTAGCTCAAACCTCCAAAGTGCCTGGCCAGGGGCAGGACATTGGCACAGCAAGGGAGGGGTGTGGCAGTGACATCACAAAGGCCTTTGGCAGGACCTCAGACTATTGGTCCAAGGTGGTGGGGAGGTGGTGACCTCACAGAGAGATGCTGACATCAGCCCGGCAGGACATGGGCGAGGGGCCAGGGAAACCTCAGAGACCCCTGTGGCTTTGCTTCAGCAAGTCTCCTTCTCCAGGTCTCTCTCTGAGCACTGAGGGAGTATTCGGGTTCACGGACGTGAGCGCCAGGAGGAACCTCTTTCGAGTTTTCTCCTTCCCTTCTAGTGATTTTACTAGAAAACAGCCGTCCCTGTTTAGAAGGTAAGAGCCTCCTGGAGGTTTGAAACCTGTTCAGTCTGATCCATCTGGTGACAGTTGAATTCTAGGCATGGAAAACACGAGCTTGAGGAGGCAGAATTTTATTGCTCACCTGGGATTTTGTCCCTTAGAATCACCGGGGATATTAGGGTTTGTCCTTTTTGTTTCACCTTTTCCTCCATCCCTCCCTTCCTCCTTTCTCTTCTTCTCTTGCTTATTTTGTTCTTTCTCCTGTTCCCCTCCCAACACCAGGAGAGGTGTGTGTGTGTGTCATGGAGGAGGGCTCTGCAGCTCCCACTGTGGGAGGTCCATCCAAAAATGTGGGGCTGAAATAGTGCTCAGGCAGTCAGGGCCAGATTAACCTTTTGTGGGTCCTGGCACCAAACATATTTGTGGGCCCCTATATAGTCACTGTGGGCTCTGAGTGTGGGCCTGGTGGGGCAGTGCCATTGGTGCCATAGCATACCCGGTACTGAACCTCAGAGACATTTTTCATTTTGATCACACACCCCTACATGACTGTACGCATTGCCATACACGGCTCCCTCAGCCCCCGGGTTTTCTCATTGAGCTGTACAGCCATGTGGGTTTACCAGTGTCCACAGTGAGCAGAACTTTCATAGTGATCAAGGAAACTCCCCACAGATTTATCTCCTTCCTCATTCAGACCTTCTCTAGCCATGTCTCCAGTACCCCCCATGTCACCAGTCACGGCATGTGGTCCTAGTCTCAGCTCAGAGTTCTAAAGCCAGCAGACACCTGATCAGTTCTGACAGATCCCTCCCTCAGCCCCCGTCCTGCCATGTGAGCCAGCCAGCTGCAAACACCATCTCCCCAAAGTCAGGACTGAGCCCTTGGGAATTCGAAGCCACCAGCCTCTCTCCCTCTGCTCCCATCTACATGCTAGTCTGCTACCTGGTCACCACCACCTCTCCCCATGCTTGTTTCCTTTCCACTTTGGACATGCTCCCACCCAGCTGGAAGCTGCCTCTGCCAGCCTGACCTGCTCCCTCCTTCCCTGCTCCCCTTGACATCCCTGTCCTACTGGTGACCTCTGTTCCTTGAGCTGAACTCCAGTGTCTTTAGCTGCTCTAGCTTAATGGCCCCAGTAGTCACAGAGCCACCTGCAGCTTCTCTGGCTACAGCCATGGGGCCAGTTCCCAGAGGCCAGCCTTAGCCAGCTGCAGCTACTAGCCGCAGGAGGGGTGGCAATGCCAGGGCTGAGCCTGCTTGAACCTTGCAACGGCTGCACTAGGGACTCTAAATCCTCAACCCTGGCCCTAGGCAGCTGCAGACTCTGGAGTTAGGCACTTCCCTCCTCTAGGCCATGGCTTTAAACACCTGCGATTCCCATCACCTGCAGCAGAGGCCACCAATTCCCACACCCCCCTCAGCCAGCACCTCGTCGTGCAGAAAGTGCAGCCTGAGTGATTTTGGAGGCTGGGTGCCAGGAGGTTCCCATCCCTGAGCAGCAGCTCTGCAACAAGCTCACGTGCTTCCCAGTTGGGACATTAGCCGTTACTGACAAGGCTTGTGCGTGTGCTTTTTTTTATCTCATTGTTAGGTGTGAGAAGTATGAACTGTTCAATATGTTCAATTAGTTGGTTAATAAGATGTTTATGAAGTAAATCACTGGCTTTAAAATAAGATCCAATCTGGAGCATATGAACTATTGACCCCTGGACTCCATCTCTGAGAGGGGACTTGTTTACCATCAGGGGACAGGCTCAAACCAGCCCAAACCGGTTTTTCCCGCCAAAACCAGCCCTCAGCGTTCCATCTCCTCAGCACTTTTCCCGCCACAGAAGTGATATAAGGACGTGCTCAGCGCCTGCGCGGGGCCGTCCCCCCCCCAGCGACGGCCCGTCCACGGTCGGGTCTTCCCAGCGCTCCCGAGCCGGAGAGTGACGAGCCCCCTCGGTCCCGCCGTGAGACTGAGGAAGAGGAGGCCTGTCACCCCCATTCCTGCCGTCCTGCATCTCTGGTGTCCAGCCTCCCACGGAGCCCCCCGGGGAATGAGAGACCCCGGGGGGGGGCACTGGGGCTGGGCAGGAAAGTGACTCTGCCCCGGGGAACATGGGAGAAGCCTCAGAGCTGCCTCAGCCCCAGTGGGATTTGGGGGGCAGAGACTGGGGCCTGGCGGGGGGGATCCCCTGTGGTGTGGGGGGAGATGGGGGGTGTCAGGCAGGGAGGGGAGAAGCTGGGGTTGTAGGAGGGGGAAGGTCAGTGGGACGCAGGGGGGGGTTGAACTGTCTCTGTGCAGCCAGGAAATTCCCGGGGGGGGGAAGTGTTGGGCGGGCGAAGGGGGGAGGGGGGTTAATTGGATCCTGTCCCTGTTTGTGCCACTTGCCTCTCGCCCACGATACAAATTCTCTCTAGTTCTGCCCCTTTTCTCTCTTAGTGTCTCACACGGGCTGTAAAATCTGGGGCGATTTCCCCCCATCCCCTCCAATGATCAGCTCTCCCGTCTCCCCCGATTTCCCCCGTTCTCCCCATGAGTCTCAAACGTCAGTTTAAAATCTTCTCTAGTGAGGGGCATTTTCCCACCCATTTTATCTGCAGCGATTTGTCCTTGTTTAGGTGGGAAATTGTCGCCCTGAGTCATTCCCCAGCACATGGCTGCCCCTGGAGTGGGGGTGGGATGGCTCAGTGGTTGGAGCACTGGCCTGCTAAACCCAGGGCTGGGAGCTGACTCCTTGCGGGGGCCATTTGGGGATTTAGTTGGGGATTGGCCCTGCTTTGAGCAGGGGGTTGGACTAGACACCTCCTGAGGTCCCTTCCAACCATGATATTCTATGAGATGCCGGGTCTCTGCCAGGGCAGGGAAGGGCGGCGCACGTGTCCCCCATGGGGACTGCCCAGACCCCCGTTTCCCAATCCCAGTTGCTGCCCCCTAACTACCAACACAGTTACCCCCAACCATCAGTTGCCAGTCACCTGCCCATCCCCCACTGCTGCCCCCTTCCCTCATCCAGGGACCTTTCAGCTCCCCCTCCCTTGCCCTTTTAATCAGCTCCTCAAAGGGCTCCCTGCTGCCCATGGGAATGGTGGGGGTGGGGGAACCATTACTTTGTGTTTATGTATTGGACAGTCGTATAAAATCCAGTCCAACAGTCCCCCTTTTCCAATAGTTCATTAACAACAATATAAAATCCCCTCAGATCTTGGTGTTTTTCTCTCATGTTATCAAATACGCAGTTTGTGACACATTTTCTTTGCAAATCTCAAAGATTCATATAAAATACCCTAAATGTTTGCCCCACTGCTCTCTAGTTGTCTATTTCTAATTGAATATGCCCTGAGATTTCCCCCCGTCTCTCTAATTATAAAATACCAAGAAAATCTCAGATTTACACTTTTTCTCAGATTCTTGAACCTGGATATAAAATGTTTGCAAATGTTGCCCATTTTCTCTTTATTCATTTATCAAATATTGATGTGAAACACTCAGATTTTGCCTCCTATCGACAACTGATATAAAATCCCTCTGATTTTCCACTTTCCTCTCTATAATTTGCAAAATGGATCCAAAATCTCTCAGATTGGGAACTCTTTCATTTCTGAACGTTGCTCTCAAAGCTCAGGTTTTGCCTCTTTCTATCTCATTATCAAATGTCAGTTAAAAATCCTCTCAGGTTTGCGGCTGTTCCCCGTGTTTCTAAATCCCAGCAACTTCTTCCTTCAAGGGAACCTGTTGCCCTGAGTTCTTCTCCATCCTGGAGGTCGCAGGGGGTTCAATTGCCCAGAGATCATCTTTCCCGACTCCTTTGCGAATCTTTTGTTCCCTTCTTTACCTCTGTTAAAATGTTTGCCGAAGAAAGAGACCAGCCAGATATTTAATACCCATCAAAGCCAGAGGCCTCCCCCTGTTTGGGGGCTCAGTGGTTCCCAGCTATTAATGGGAGAGTTGGCTGGACCCTTTTCTCCAGCTGGCACGGGATGAGGAGGTCACTCTGAGTGCAGTGTGAGTTGAGAAGTATCCCAAACCCCATGGCAAATGGCCTCGGTGAGGGGTTGCTTCCCTCAGTGCTAAGATGCAGCCACCTCTGGGGTGGATCCAGAGTGGCCATTATTTGCTAGTGACAGGCCATGGAAATTTCTTACCTATTTTGTCCCTCCAGGCCTTCCATACTCCAGTTCCAGCGACATCCCCCAGGGCTCCCTCTGCCTGTGTGACTGGCCAGCAGGGGGCGGTGGTCACTTTCTATCCACTTCTCAGGCACTGTGAGGTAACAGTGTTGCTGGGTGGGGGTGGGGCTGTGGGGAGATAGCAGCTGAAGGGGGATTGTGGTGGGGGAGGCCTCTGGGTGGCTGGGCAGGGGGTACCCTAGTGAGGTTGGTGGGTTCTGGAGATTTGAGGTTTCAGGGGGTGGGTGTGATGTGCCCAGCCCTGAGGCTGTGGGTCCTGGAGGTGGGTATCGCTGGGGGCCTGTTGGCTGCAGAACAGCCGGGGTGGGCGTCTCTTGGGGAGGCGGGACAGGGGGTTAGAGGGAGCCTGGTGCTGTGCCAGGGGCTCTGTCTGGGCTTCCCCCGCAGACTCCTGGGGTCGCTGCCCTGCCCAGTGCACAGAGTGTGTGTGGGAGAATCCCCGGTGCTAGGCCAGGGGGTGCCCCTGTAAAGCACCAGGGGATCCCGCAGGGGGGAGGAAGGGGTGCCAGGCAAAGGGCAGGGCAGATCCTGCTGGAGGGCGGGGGGGGGGGATCCTAGGCAGGCAGTGAGGGACTGAGTTCCCAGTGGGGGTCCCTTTGGGGGGGTCTCTGGCTGTTGGGGTCTCTTGGTGGGGGGAACCCTTTGGGATTCCCAACCTGGCAATGAAGATCTGGTGGGGTTCTCTGGCCGGTGGGGCTCTGAGGGGTATCTGAGGTCCCTGGCCAGGGACTCTGGGGGCTGGGTCCCAGGGAATATCTGGGTGGGGGCTGGCTGGGGTTCTGGGGTCTGCGCCTCGCTTCTTCTCCCTGATTAGCTTATGCCATAATCCTGGCTCCAAGCACTGCCCGACATTCCCCGGCCAGGCCCAGTCACTGTGATAACTTTCTAGCCACTTATCAAACACTGTGAGGTGAAATCACAGATTTTTGCTCTTCTCCCTTCTTGAAAACTGCAGGAACTTCCAGTTCCATTGTCCTAGATTGTCCAGTCCATTGTCCTGGATCTGGGGGGTGAGGGAGGTGGGAGGGGGGTCAGCACTGCCGCACAATGGTCTCTTCCCCAGCATTCTGGACTCATTCTTTCTGAACTCTGGTTTCATTGAGACCATTGTTAATCCAGAGTCACTGTATGGAAAGACAAGGAGTGACTCCGGATGGACAGTGGGGCAAATGAGATCAGCAATTCTCCCTATGAGGAGGGGCTCTCATTAGCTGCTCTCCCCAGAGAGCTAAAGGAGGGAAGCTGCTCAAACGCTCTGTCCCTCTCTGCTCAGGATACTGGGGTTCAGCTTCCTGGGTCAGAGGTGTTAGCCAAAAGGGCTCGTTTCCCCCTGGAGCTTACCTAATTACACCAAGGAGGCACGGAGACAGGAAGACAAGTACCACACCCTTTATTGATCGGTCAGCTGAGCGGGTGTTCCTCTCGGCTAGTGCCAGAGAAAGAGACACACCTTACATGGCCAGATGGGCCTACCTTTATACCCCGAAACAAACAACTTAGCCTACGTTTGTCTACGTCATTTGGTTGACCTGTAGAACCTGTACATGCATCTATTAGGGGATAATTGGATACGCAGGATACATATATCATTTTGTGGGGGTTACAAGAGACATACAGCTGTTGAGGATACATTTGTCATTCTGAAGGGGACACAAGATACATCCGTTGACCCTTTGTACTAGATACTTTGGATGCATACATGTGAACGCAGCTGCATACACTTGGGGAGCCAACATATACTTGGGGAGCCAAACAAAACTGATAAGCGAAATAGCTGACTTAGGTAGATACACGGCTTTCAGTCTAATAAGTTCTGTAAGCTTTCCAACACGGTTTGGACAAGCATAACATAACTTTGATTTACTCAGGCCTAATACGGAAAGGCTTCATTAGCACTATGATTTTCCAACAACTCCCCCCTTTGAGAATACTCACCAAACCTTTTGGCTGAGTTTTCCCACACTTTGAGGCCAAAAAGCAATGAAGCTCTGCAGAAATATTTACAACTGCTCTTTTAAGCTTAGTCACCCCCAACCCAGGAATGAATGCATGGACAAAAGAGTGGAACCTTGTTCATTTAACAACGAAGGGATCGGGGCACTGACTATAACTCAGGTAGGCATACTCAATGGTTTAATTTCCCAGATGCCTCGGTGAATAATTTAGTCCCATATGCATCCTCCCCATGGACCCGGCAGGATTCGGTATGTGGGAGCCCACATCCACCCTAACCGGTCCATATGCTTGGAAGGAGCACTGTTAATGTACACACTTTCATCCAGAAAGTGTCCAAATATGTTTCCATGACCACAGATCAGATGGTACTTCAGATGTGTCTGTAAGGGCAGTGGGCCAAGTCTGGTACTCAAGATTACTCCAAATGGCCATCAGCTGGTCATTCAGGAAATCCTGGATTTCTAAACATACTAGATCCCACTGCAATGCCTTCCCAGTCTTAGTGATATTTAACACCATTTCTGTCAGTAACTTCTGGGTCATAGAACTAAGGGTGGAAATGACATGTAACTCACCAGCTCCAGCCTGTACTTAAGATAGCTGAGCTTAAAAAAATAAGGCTAGTGGCCCTTTCTAGTCGGCCCAATTTCTTATTATGTTCTTGGCCTTTAAGAATATTCCAAATGGCTGTTACAGTGTTAGCCCCAGCCCACAGGGATCTGCCCAATTTCTTCTTTTTCCAGAGGAAATAACCCAGGCTCTTTGTTGTGCTAATCTAATGGCAGCCCCTTGTGAGCAATCTGGGTATGTAAAAGTGATCTGAAAACTGGATAAAGGCAATGTCATTTAAAATTCAATTAGGGAGGGCAATACATACTAAAGGATTTATCCAAAACACAGGGCGCAGCCTGTAGAATAAACCCCAAAATTCAATTAATACCACATTTCCAAACAGGATCCCACAAGTTTCTTCCTGCCAGTGTAGAATTTTTGTTTCTTTACCAGGGTCAGTTCTCAATGTCCTTTTTAGTCAGGAATTCCTGGACTTTGGCAATGTCAGTGGAGTGAGCGTTCCTTCTCCTTTCCCAAAACAATTGTAGTTTAGCATTCTACAGGGGAGAGATTATCAGCACATCACCCTGTAATGGTTTTTGATTCTTCTAGAAAAGTTCAAAGGCACAGTAGGTCTGTCAGCGGACAAGGGAGAGGTTAGCTAGCACGTCACCTTGTCCTTTTTTCCCTGCTGTCCAGAAGGCACAGTGGAGCTAGAAGAAGGAATAGGCTAATCGTCAGTAGGAGAGTTCTCCTGATGTGGACGGGTCTTTTTGCAGTGAGAATCATGGGTCCAAGCAGTCAGTCTTTGGCACTTCACAGCGGTGTTGGTAATCAGCAGGACTCAATAAGGGCCTTTCCAGCGTGGAGCCAAAGCAATCTTTTGTTGGTGGACCTGTACATTGATCCGGTCTCCAGGTTCCATGGAGTGGCAGGGCTGCTAGGGTCTTCGGGTAGTGCGTCTTTACCTGTGTAAAAAGGAAACCTAACACATTGCATTAGTGTCTTTGCAGATTGTACAGCCCCCCTTTTCTGGTTGTTAGCCAAGTGTCCTTGAGCGAAGTCAGTGTATTTTTTTTTTTTTTGGACTGAGCTTGCTAGTTAAAGTTTTTCTCATTTAACTCGTTCTTTTTCCTTTTCCCCTTTTTGGCTTCCTTTTTTTAACCTACAAAGGAAACTTTTACTTTTTACTTATACACCTTTTGTTAACAATGAACACATACACATTGCTGTTATACAGTACATTAGTCTTATTATTTAATGTATGCCACATATACCCTTCTACTAAAATAACCTTATTAGAGAGCTTTGGAACAACAAGCCAGGACAAGCACACCCACTTTGATGAGTTCATTTAATACAAGCTCTAGTTCAATAGCTTCCCACCATCCCCAGCCCTCTGGCTAGAAATCTGAGGTAGCCAGAAGGATCCCATGTACAATATGGGGAGTGGGTTAACTTTTTATGTCCTTGCTTCCAAAGACTGTTAGTATGCAATTTGGCCAATGCAGTTTTTTTCTTTTACTTAAGAAAATACATAAGACTTTAGTATATCACATTTTTCTGATGTATCCAAACACTTTGTATTTTAAGTTGAACAAAACAAATATCTGCATTTTAATTCAAGCCTTCTGCTTTATTTCAAACCAGACCATCCCATGAAAATATTAATCACAACAATTTGGCTACAAGACAAACACCACAAGACAGAACATAGAACACAAAACTTAATTTTTACTCTGCCAGTAAATCATGGTACGTTGAATGCTGTTTAGCTGGCATTAGTTTTCTTTGATTATCTGAAAGACAAAAACAAAGGTCTACCCCTTCTGGGCAGTCAATCATTGCTTAAAATATACAAATACCCTTGTTGATTTCAGGCAAAACAAGGGAATTACCCCATATTGTCTTATATGTGTTTCATAGACAGCCCAGATTTCAGTGGCCTCTACCTTATCAGTTAGATAATTTGCATTAATACAGATGCTTTCTGGCTTGCTTTTTACTTTTAACTCCTGCTTTTAAACACTGAAAGAAAACATCACCACTTATAGTGCCTTAGAGCCTAATAAATTTTCATTTTCATAGCACTGTATACATTCTTCAGCTAATTCAACAAAATTGTTCATAGCCAAATGATTGCAATCTAATAATTTCTTTGCCTGAATTTATTTACAAACATTTTAAAAAAAAACACCAAGAACTTTTCTCTTTAGCATTTTTACAAAGTTCAACTACTATTCCCTCCAGCAACTACAGAGTTAACTTTTCACTCTCCTTCAAATCACTTGCTCTTTCCTTATATCACTTGCTTGGCTCCCAACAGCCACTTACCAATTCAAATCACCATTCCAAATATCCTTCTGAGTATTTGAAATCCCCATGCTTACACTCACTTACTTCTTCCTTCCACGAGACCCTCAAAAGTTTCCAACCTGTTCTCCAAGCTCTCTGTCTGTTGCCTGCCCGCCTGGGCCCGATCCTTTTTTTTTTTTTTTTTTTTTGCGCGCTGAACCGTTTCTTTCATGGGCTTCTGCCCCCACCCTTCTGGTTTTTTTTTCCTAAAACATTTTATTCACAAGACGACCCGAGTCCTCCCTCGTGAGGCTTGCCACCTGGGCAAAACGCATGGCCCACTGGCGTTAACTATTTAATTGCCTCTTGTAGCAAACACACTGCTGTTACGGCATATGCTGAGCACGAATGGTTACATTTTAACAAGTCCCTGAAGGACTGGTACTTGCTTAGCCAGGGCTTCCTTTTCTAACTGGAAGTCCTGTCTCAAGGCCTGCAACTTGGCCTGGCGCAGGTTTGAGTTGCTGCCTGGTTCATGATCTATGCTCTTAATTGCTTAATTCTAGTTATCAAATACACATTTTTTTTCCTTTTCTCCAACTACTCTATTGCCCAGTCCTGCTACGACTTGGGGTAGATTCACCTGCCACCCTTCCTGGTCAACCAGGGTGGAGAGAGGAATGCTAAACCCTTCTCCAGTTCTCAGACTTACTGCAGCTGAGAATGGGCACACCTTTAATTATGCAATCCTCAACATATAACACCAACAGAACCAAATAAAACAAACATAAAACAACAAGGGTAAAACAAATAGATGGTGTAAATTCTACAGGGTTCCCCCATTCTCTATTGCTCACCAAACTGTGACAAATTTCTGTTACCAATTTATGCCTCATGTCAGGTGATCAAACTGACACTGCAGGACGGTGGGGGGGGGGTGGATAGAGAAAGCACACCATATAACCAAATTTTAAAGCTTCATTAAAATGATAAAACAACAATGGAGAGCGTTGGGAACGCTTCCACATCACTCATAAAAAATACGAATGCCCCATACTTACACATATCCAGACTGGCCACGTCTCTATATAACATTCAGAAAAGGGGAATAGGTGGACGGGAGATTATCCTGTATATAGCTTGTTCAGAATTTCCAACATGCTTCCGCTCTTGGGAGGGCTGTTCTTTTACACCCTGGAATCTCCTGCGGTGTCTCTTTCAGAGATTCCAGTCCAGGTCAGCTACCTGTGGCTTCTCCAGTGTCACCAAGCCACACCAGCACCGGCATCCGTCACAAAGTCAGACTGTTGGATCTCACCAAACAGTTAAGCTTTGCAAATGTAATCTCAGTTCTGTAACTTGTACTGCCTTTGGTTTGCTTGACCTTGAGCATAAAACAACTTTTTCTTCATCTCTCTGCCAAGCTGAATTTCAAATTAACCCATTCCTAGACAAATTGCTCACACTGTGTCAGAGGCTTTTCTTTGGTGATTAAAAGCTCCTCTGAGATATATGATCTTATCTAGATTAAAGGTACCTTTTAATGGGCATTGTTTAGATGGATCTTCACGCGTATAAAGATTCCAATTCTCTAAATACCTGCAGGTTTTAAAACCATAATGTACGTACATATAATATGCTGGGGTACCCTTAGGGGGTGAGGTGGAATGTTTAGACTGTCCCTTACCCACACGGAAAAGAAGGGGGGGGAGAGAAGATGGGTTCACACGCTCCTAGACCCGGTTACAGTTTTGGCTTCAAGCATACCAATAGAACAAGAAACAAAAGTACCCCTACCAAAAAGAAAAGCCAGCCCTGGGGCTGCTCTAAGTCCCAGTAATTGTTCAGCACGGCCCACGGACTCGTGGAGTTAATGGAATTATTCATTAGCCGTGTCTGAACCTAGGTACCTTAACCAGAAAGCTTTTACCCACACACCTTCCTATTTGTGGGTTCCTTTACCATTAGGGGCCCAAGGTCCCAACCCTCACTCTTCGGGGGCGTTAATCCTCAAACCCAGGAGGTAACGCACTTACCACGCCCGGAGTGGCCACGTCTGGCAGGTGGACTCCCCTCTTCTGGTACTGTCTTGCCTCCGTGTCGGTTGGAGTTCTCTATGGAGGGGGCGTAGCCGTCCCGGCCGATTGCGGCGACCCGGAGCTTGAGCAAACCAATAGCTCAAGGTGGCCACTCTCCTGAGCCGTCCTCGGCCGCCGGTCAGCGCCCCCAACAGGGAGAGAAGTCCCTTCGTGGTCGCCATTTGTTAGCCAAAAGGGCTCGTTTCCCCCTGGAGCTTACCTAATTACACCAAGGAGGCACGGAGACAGGAAGACAAGTACCACACCCTTTATTGATCGGTCAGCTGAGCGGGTGTTCCTCTCGGCTAGTGCCAGAGAAAGAGACACACCTTACATGGCCAGATGGGCCTACCTTTATACCCCGAAACAAACAACTTAGCCTACGTTTGTCTACGTCATTTGGTTGACCTGTAGAACCTGTACATGCATCTATTAGGGGATAATTGGATACGCAGGATACATATATCATTTTGTGGGGGTTACAAGAGACATACAGCTGTTGAGGATACATTTGTCATTCTGAAGGGGACACAAGATACATCCGTTGACCCTTTGTACTAGATACTTTGGATGCATACATGTGAACGCAGCTGCATACACTTGGGGAGCCAACATATACTTGGGGAGCCAAACAAAACTGATAAGCGAAATAGCTGACTTAGGTAGATACACGGCTTTCAGTCTAATAAGTTCTGTAAGCTTTCCAACACGGTTTGGACAAGCATAACATAACTTTGGTTTACTCAGGCCTAATACGGAAAGGCTTCATTAGCACTATAATTTTCCAACAGAGGCTGCAGCCTCCATTGTGATCTGGGAGACCAGGCTTAGCAGCTGCTGCTCCCCCAGCGGGGTTCTGTGCTGAGAAGTGACCTGAATTAAAGCTGCTTCTCTGCCCGGCCCAGGGGATGACTTTCTCCAGCTGGTCCTAGCCCCCTAGGGCAGCCCTGGGCCCTGTTAATACTAAATTCTGAGCCAGAGTCTCCAGGTAACTGAAAGACCTTAGGGAAAGTGCTGGGGTCTGGCAAGAAAGTGACTCTGCACAAACAGCCCCTCCTCATTTCTCCTCCCAGTAGCAATTGCCAGGAGAAAATCCAGCCCTGGGAGAGCAAAGCCCCAGGAATGGGACTGTCCCAGCCAGAGGGGCAGGGAGAGAGGACAGGGGAAGGAGAGACTGAAAGGGGCAGTGGTAGAAATGAGGGGGGAGAGATTTCCAGCTCTCTAGTCCACCCAGACACATGTATTGCTGCATCCCTGGGCAGAACCACTTTCCAGTGAACAAAACAAGGATCAGAGAGAGGAAAAGCCAGTTCCTGACTCCATATTCCCCCTGCTGGGGTGTGGCTGCCGTGGGGTCAGTGTCCGAGGGAATCCCCCACAGTGACTCCTTTGGTTCTGCTCTTTTCTAGCCTTGTGTTCAGAGAATTTGTTAGGGGGTGAGGGGAGGGACAAGGGAAGTTAAAAATGTGTCTGGGCTTAGCCTGGCAGGAGGGGCCAGGTCTACATTGTAATAAACAGACTGAGCATTTCCCAGCATGGCAGGATCTAGGGTGTCTGTCTGCAGGGAAAGGGCCTGGGGGAATTCTGATGTGAAATGAACTAAAACCTGTTCTGAGATGCCCACAACTGCCCTTCTCCCCCAGACAGGCTGCAGAATGACGTCCATGTTTTGCTCCAGCTCATCCCAGCCTGCCGTGGGACAGGGAAGAGAAATGGCTGCAGTGGAGCCAACTCAGGTAGAGATTATCGGGGGGTTGCTGGTGGGTTCCTGCTGGAGGAGAGGGACAGCAAATACACCGGAGATGGGAAGGTTTGCACAGTCTGGTTTGGAGGTTGGAGCGGGGCAGGAAATTCACAGCGTGGGGAAAGGAGGAGGCCAGGGTGTAGCAAACCTGCTGGGAGTTATTTAATAAGTGGCCTAGATTCTAGGAACAGACCCAGGAGGTTCAGAGGTGGAAATACCCTAATTTGTGAAGAAAGAAAATAGCCCACCTACATGGAGCTAGTCAAACTGACCAGACTCCCAGTGCTGGAGCCTGACCTCACTAACCAGCGGCTGCTGTGAGATATGAAGGGGGCACCCATGAGTCAGGCTTATTGGAGCTGCCTCTCCCTTCATATCCTGCTCCTCACAATGGGGAGGTTATTGGGCTTCCTACCAGGGAGCTCTCCCTGAACCCTGCTATGGGCTCCATCTCCTGTATCAGTCGGTGGCTAGTAGGGGTGTAATGGATGTGCTGGGAGAGACAAGGGGCTCTCTCTTCATCCCCTCACCCTGGTATTTGCTGGATACGCTGAGCGGGGTGGGGGTGGGACTCTGTTGACTCCGATCCACCCAGAGCTTCCATTTGATTGGCACCTCTCTGCCACAAATAGTGGGGCTGTGAGTGGGGAAAGAGATCCTGAGTGTTGGACTCTTGCTCTTTCAGGGGCCGGTGACCTTCGAGGAGGTGGCTGTGCATTTCACCAGGGAAGAGTGGGCTCTGCTGGACCCTGCTCAGAGAGCCCTCTACTGGGATGTCATGCAGGAGAACTATGAGACTGTGACCTCGCTGGGTAAGGGTTCCTGTCCCCTCGGTTCTTGGAAGGGGAAATGAAGAGATAAGGTTCACACCAGCCCCACAATGCCACCTCTACTCTATCCTGTTTCAGCATCACCCCAATATGCCAGTGACACACACACACTCCCAGAGACCCTCCCCTGCTGCAGAACACTTTGGGAACAGAGCACAGGAGCCGTATCACACAGTGTCAAATAGCTCCTGTTTGCTCAAGTGAAACTGGGGGTTAGGTCTGGCATAACTGTTCCATACCCCTAATCATTTTTGTTGCCCTTTTCTGAACCTTTTCCAATTCCAATATATCTTTTTTTGAGATGGGGCGACAACATCTGCATGCAGTATTCAAGATGTGGGTATATCATGGATTTATTTGCTGTTTTTACAAATATGATATATGATATATTCTGTCGTATCTATCCCTTTCTTAATTATTTCCAACATTGCTCGCATCATATTTTGCAACTTATTCCAAATAAGGTAATTAACGTGCGACGTATGTGTCATTGTTTGGGGTTTTACGCTTTAAAAGGTTTGTGTGATTTTTAGCTCAGGGGACAGTATTCCAATAGCTGTCGCCCCCTGTGCACTTTTAACCAAGAAAAGAGCCTCAGGCTGAGCTGATTCAAAATCAATTGTGTGGTTGTTTTCCACAATAGCTTCAAGAGGTCCCTGTGATGGAATGTAAATGTCTTCTTCACACCTTCCCCCTGCAGGAGAATGGCTGTTTGACTAGCTGTTTGCCTTGCTGTCTCTGAGGAACTGCTCTGTGGGTGTTCCCCAGAATTGTAACTTTTTCAGTAATATCATACAGTAAAAGCTCATAACTTTACATACAGTGTTACTACACATTTTAACAGGAGGATAATATTCAGTAGATTATGCATTTTCAAATGATACCTCACAAGCCATACTGTGTACAAAATTGATCATAATTTTCTAGAAGAGTGAACACAGGGGTATAGACTGACACAGTGTCTGTGTGTGTGTTCCCAGCAGATATGTGGGTATTTCAATCCCTCATAAGCACAGTGTTCGGCATCTTCAAGGACCTGGGGAACTGGTCCTGGGAATTCACTGGTTTACCAAGTGTGACACTGTATGGAATTGTGAGACACTTTGGTATTAATAATAAAATAATAATATAATCTGATAAAATTGCAATGAATCGTGCTAGATATGCCATGCCAGGTGTCAGTGAAAATGTTATGATTTGCCAAGTATGATAATTTTGTTTCTACGTTTGTATCACCTTTGCATTGTGAGTTATAGGTGTGTAGAGTATATCTGTATTTCCAGACTTGTGCAGTGTTTCTGGGTGACACCCCCAGACATATTGGCATCAACACTGCCTAGCCTGTTTGATGGCCCATTCAGGGTCATCAGCTGTACAATGAGCCCATGGAAAGGACCAAGGGGCTACACCTATTGAGTCAGCAAGACATGCCGGGGTATGCCTGTGTAATGAGAACTCCAAGGCTTTTCCATGCCACGTGCTGTGAAGCTTGTGTTTGGGACACAGGAAGTACAGGCCACATGGCAAAAGGAATGTAAAGTGCAGCTGCATCATCTCCATTTTGTCTTCAATCCCCCTTCCTACCTCTGGAGCAACTTCTCTACAAACTGAACCCTGGAACAAAGGACTGAATGACCCATCCAAGCTATGGATGTGTTCCAGACGGACTTTCAAGCCAGCAACTCACCAATACTGCTAAGAACCTGATATATCCATTTTGGAATGTATCTGACTGCTTTCCCATTTAACTTCTTTCTGTCTTTCTTTCCTTTAAACCTTTAGTTTAGATGCTAAAGGATTGTCTGGAAGGATGGAATTTTGGGTAATATCCAAACCTATACTGACCTGGTGATGTGGCTGACCCTTTGGGGTCAGAGGAACACTTTGTTTATGTGAGCAGAGTTTTTAAATAACCTCTCACTGTACTGTACCTCGCTGGTGATTAGGAGCCAGAGAACTGGGATGGAATAAAGGGGGCCGTGTGATTTCTTTTTTCAGCTTCTCGATAACCCATGTGGGGGATAAGAAGCACAGTTGGTGATTGGTCGGTGAGTTTAACTTCAGTGTTAACCATCAGTTTTGGGAGCATCTGGTCTCCCTTTTTCAGCCTGTCCTAACTTTGGCATTTTCACTGAGAACTGCCCCTGGCCCACCAGGTCACACTAAGCACTGAAGTTAAATTAATAGAATGTTTTTTTATGACCAAGTCTTATGAAATCAACTGAACTCCTTTGTTTTCTTTCATCTGAGCAGGGTTTCTAGGTTTCCAACGTGATGTGATCTCCCAGCTGGAACAAGGGGAAGAGCCATGGGTCCCAGACCTCCAGGGTTCAGAGGAAAGAGAGATCCTGAGAGCTCCCTGCACAGGTGAGGAAACATTAAACCACCTCAGAATCGTAAGTGCCTGAAGGAAACATCTGGGATACCCAACAAAGCCCTTGGGGAGGTCTCTCAGTTCATGATTGTCCCTAGCAGGGGTCGTATCCTCAGGGTAAATATAGTTCATGGCTTCCTATAGATCCTAGCAGACACCAGGCAGTAGCTTCCTCCCTTCCCCCTGCGTATTTGGATGGGATGTGAAGGCTGAATTCATCCCCCTCCTCTCTCCTATTTGGGGGAAGAGTTTGGGGGAGTTCAGCTCCTGATTTTTATTTGACCTGTCTTCAGCACTTGTTTGTGTTTGGTCTTCCCCTTTCCATCCCTGTTTGAGGTTTCTGTCTCTGTCACAGCAGGTGATGCAATGGCATGTGAGAAAGAGGAGCAGAATTCTCAGCCTGAAAATGTTGAGCCAGTGGGTAAAAACAGAGCATTATCGCAAAGATCGAAAGGAATGTGTTCAGGAGTCATGAGCAGGGAAAATCCTGGGAGATTCAGCACAGACCAAAAACAGAGCAAGGAAACCAGCCAGGGGAGAAAGTGGATAAATTTATTTCTTCTTGGGGAACTCAGAAGATCCTCATGGAAACCACAACACAGCGGGATATTCTCAGGCAAAAGAGAAAAAATACATGCAGGGAGTGTGGAAAAACCTTCTCTCACAGCTCAGCCCTTTCTTTACATCAGAGAATCCACACAGGGGACAGGCCCTATGAATGCACTGAGTGTGGGAAAACCTTCAATCGCAGTTCGCACCTTATTAGGCATCAAACAATCCACACAGGGGAGAGGCCCTATGAATGCCGTGAGTGTGGGAAAACCTTCAATCGCAGCTCAACCCATGTTAGCCATCAGAGAATCTGCAAAGGAGATAAACATTGTAAAAATCTCTAGGGCTATCAAGACTTTCTTTTCTTTAATACTTTTCCCACATAGTAACTTTTAAAGCTCTTTGAACTGTTTGCAGCACCGTTATCCCTCAGCTTGTCCAGATGAGTGGCCCATTTTTGCCTTTTGCAGTTCATCCTCTTTTGAGATGGACCTATTTGTCCTTTCTATTGTCCCACAAGTAATTGGAGTGTGCCCTTCCTATGAGGAACCAGGGAGCATCACGTTTATACCATTCCTCCTATTGCAAAGTTATTGTTAGAGTCACCAGTGATCCAGATTGTATCCTTGCCAGTTGTTCTCACGTTGCTCTGGGTTGTGCTGAAGAGCAGATATATTGGGAATTTTTCAAATTATATGTAAATGAAGAGGAGCAAGGGCAGGAAAAAAGTATAATTTCAGCTTCTGTGACACTGGAAGGAGATGTGGTGACTCAGAGATTCCTTCCTTCCCCATCACTGCAGAACTGTTACCTTTTGCCTGAGCCAGGCAGAGTTTATCTTCATCACATTCTATCCATCCACTTCATAAGTGTCATGTGATGAAGCATTCTCCATTGTCTGTGCTTGCAGATGATGTTTTGACTTCTTTAATCCTATATCAGAGTCACTATGAATGGAGATGAAAGTGTCAAAGACCTGGGAGGGGAATTCAAATGGATCCCAAATACAGTGTTATTGGAGTTTAAATCCCAGGTTCCATCTATTGTAAAGCCACTTTTGGCAAGGTGGCTGTTTTTCCCTCATTATGGGGATCCTAGGATACTAAAAATGTTGTAAATAACATAACTGACTATTGAGACAGGGATGAGGGAAGCAGTTTTGAATGGATCAGAGGAGAATGTGATGGGAGAATCTCTTGTCCCGATTCTGAATAATCAGATGTAACCTGCTCTTGAATTTCACTTGACACTTTCTTTGTCATGTATTGTCTCTCTGTGATGTGGGTTTCTATCTTTCCTGAAGGCTGTTTGGTCACACAATTGGATATTAGTTCATTTGGTAGGATGTAGCTCAGATTTATTGAAGAATTTAAGACAATGACCCTTTGCTAAAGTCCTCATTTATGATTTCAGCTTTGCTTTTTCCCCATCCCTCCATGATGACATGGAGAAAGCTGAAGTGCAGTTCTATCAACAGGAGAGAACTCTCTAATTTACTGGACAGGCTAACAAAGAGACAGCAGTGATTTAAAATCTCCACTCACAAATGGTGAACAACAGCAGAACCCCAACTAACTGAAGGAAGTGCATCTGATCACAGTGTATTTCAGTTGTTTAAGGCAATATTGTCTCCGATGATCTGGGAAGAGAATTCCATGGTAAGTGATTTTGAACTAGGCAAAATGCCCATGTGTTTGGTTCCCAAAGAATTTGTAACCCAGGCCCTACAGAAGATCTCTCCTAGCTAATCCTATGCTATGGGAAATGCAGCCCTTCATGACACAGATGTTGAGGAAATAGAAGTGGAGTTTTTGTCAAATTTATCCTTTATAGGTGCTAAAGATGTGTATAAAATGAAACCAGTGTTGAAAATGTAATAGCTTCCGAAAAATAGCCATTTTTAAAAATCTCCAGCTCTGGTAACTAACGAAGATTCTGATCCAGGCCTGTATCCAGTCCCTTCCCTGGACCTGTGCCACCGAATTAAAGAAAAGCTGGGCATGTTTCAGGAAGCCATTCCTCATTAACACTGCTGAGATTTTAAGTGGTTTTGTAAAGTATTCTACTTCAGAGAACTGTAGCTTTGCCCTATCCAAGACCAAGGATTTGGAAAGAGCTGAGGTTGAAAGAGTCCACGCCCAGTTCTTGGTTTCCACCCCAGTAAAGGAAGCTATGGTGACCCAAGGAAAATTGTTTGTACAATTCCACTTCCTAGTTCAGTGTCACTGATTACACTTCCAAAGTATACTAGGGTTAGATTGAGAACAGTCATCCTTCACTGTTTGGATGCAAAGAGAGAGTGCTTCATAGGACATTCCTTCCCTGTGGATCCCAAACTGGCTTCCTGATTGGATAACAAGGACATTCAGGCTGTAGAAATGATGGTAACCAATGAGGCAACAAATGTGTCAGCCTCCAATTTCAGACTTCCGGATACACGCATGTTGAGTCCTGAGACTATGGTTTTGTGTCTGACTCTGTGGCTACACAATTAAGCTGATGTTGGCACAGCTGCACCAGTGTAGCTGCACTGCTATAACAGATGCTCTAAGCCTGTGGGAGAGATCTCTCCTGTCTGACTTTATTATTCCAGCCCCCCCAAGCGGCGGTGGCTGTGTTGGCAGGAGAAACTCTCCTGCTGATGTAGCACTATCTACACAGGGGGTTAGGGCTGTGTAACTACGTTGCTCAGCTGTGTGGATTTTTCACACCCCTAAGCAATATAGTTATCCCGATAAATATCTTTAGTGTAGACCAGAGAGGTTTCTCTTGTGTTTTATGCATCTACATTACTTCTCTACCTCCTCCTACTTCAAAAGATTAAAAAGTGTGAAAAGAGAGGTATTTTTCTCCATGATGCAAACATTCCGACATAGAAGACCCCTTCTACCAACACATCTGGCAGAAGATCCGGAGATATATGAACACACAGAAGTGGTTGGGACCTACGTTGGAAGAAACCACAACTTGAGCCAAGGTTCAGTTGTTGGCAATGTTCCATAACCAGCAGTTAGAACATAAGAACAGCCACACTGAGTCAGACCAGTTCATCTAGCCCACTCTCCCGAAAGTGGCCAATGCCCGGCGCCCCAGAGGACCCCTGGGACCAACATGGATACAACACCACCACAAACAAGGTTAAAAGTCAGTGCACAGGGGAGCCCATCCACCCTGCTCACTACTTCCATGGTCATGTGTCACCCCCTCTGCCAGCACTCACAGCCTTGTGTTTCATTCCTTATGTCCTAGTCCCATCGTGTGGCCATTTCCTTTTCTTCCTTTCTGTTAAAAGCTTTGGTGTTTTGCACAGAAACATTATTTCCCCAGGAGAGACCCAGGAGTGGGGGCTGCATTCCAGTACCAACAGTCACTGGAAGGGGGCAGACAAAGGCCTTTAGGACGAGGCGTCCGTCACTGTCAAAAGATCATCTCCCTCCTGCAGGTCACTGGCAGCCTGAATTTGTTCCTTATCCTCCCAGAGTCTGGGGCCTGGAATCAGCACTACCTAGCCCCTCCGTATGTAGCTGGAACAAACACAAACCTGGTCTTTAAAACAAGCTGTCCCCTTCCTTCTCAGGGAAGATTTTTCTGTGATTGAAGTTGAGCTTCAGTTCCCCTCTCCTAGGGGTGGGGCGGGTGTGGGGCCAGCTCTCAGTGAGATCTGTTTTCACTTTTGACCCCTTTCAGTCACTTTGGGATGGTAACTCTGCTCCCAGCTGTCAGGCAGCTTCCAGCCTATCCACCCTGCTCACTACTTCCATGGTCATGTGTCACCCCCTCTGCCAGCACTCACAGCCTGCAGGAAAGCTACTCCTGCCAGATGCATTAGTGGTATAGTGTTGTGTGTAGGTGCTTTCCAAGCAATTCATCTGGGTTTGATTCCAAGCCAATGCAATAATGGCTTTTCTCTTCTGTTGTTTCCTCATCTGGAAGTGGTTTAATTTCAGTCACACTGTGTTACAATCACATTATCTATAGAATGAAACAATAAATGTGTCGAAGTCCAGGAGGTCATACAGGATGGAGGCACACAAGGGGCTGGAATGTGTCATCTGAGAAAGACAGAACACTTGCAAACCTGCATCTCCCATCCCCTGGCCTTGCGTGTTATGATTCCAGCTGCGTGAGCTGTTTGTATGATGTTCCTGCATGATGGGGAAATGAAGTTTTGAGTCAGTTTTTGCTCCTGCAGGTTCCTTTGCTGTTACAATTATAATGACATGAACAAAAGGGAGGCACAATAAACATAACCCCCAAATTGCAATACAGGTGGGGAAAGAAAGGATCACGGTTAAGCCAAACACGTCAAAATAAAAATTAATACTAAAAAAGGGGAGAGGGAAGAGATCAGGTATGTGGAGATCCCCTTGATATTTCAACGCACATTGTTAGAATCAAAGTTCAGACTTGACCCTGGAAAACCTGCAACTACGTGTCTCTCTGAACACCTGTGATGAGCAAGATGGAGTTGGAACACCTGTTCTGCTTCAATCATTTATTGTCTCTCTGTTCTCTCCTTCTTCGCCCCCCAATTGCTTGTCTCCAATGTCTCTGCCTCTCTCCTCTTGCTCCCTCTCCCCTGCCCTTTCCAGGAACTCACACTCTACAGCATTTAGGACAAGCCAGAGCTCCCATGTTCTGCACATGAGCCTGTGTCAGAGGACGTGTGACCCCGATCAGAACCAGTCACCAGAACAATATGACCCTTTATGGGCGACTTCTCTGCCTGCTCTGCAATTTACACACACACCCCCCCGCAAACAGGGTGGGGTACAGCTCTGACTGAGAGGCCTAACAGGAGAAATTTCAGCCCAAAGACAAATTTGTGTGAAATGTTGAGAAATGAAGAGCCCCCCAAATCCCCAGAACTCTAGTGTCACCCCCATGGCACCAGCACAGGGAACCCAGTGAGATGGGGTTACAGAATACAAGGGGGAGGCAGCAGGGAGAGAGGTGACAGGGAATCTCTCTCTTTCTTTCTCTCGTCACTTTCTGTTCTTCTCTTTCCTTCCAGGAACTGCAGTCACAGCGGGGAGGGGTTTGTCTCCGTGTCTGTCACGGAGGTGGTGGAAGTGATGGATTCTGTGACTTCCTGCAACCTCCGTGACTTCTGCAGTGGGCACAGTGGCTGACTCCAGGGCCACTCAATCAACTGGCTCCAGGGACCGCCCAAGCAGCGGCCAATGCGGCTGGCCCGGGGACCACTTGACCAGTGGTCCCGAGGGCAGCAGGAGCAGCCACAGCCTGGTGGCCTCTGGCAGCACTTCTGGGGTGGCCAGAGCAGCAGCTGGCCCCCTGGGGCTCCCCCCTGCCCTAGCAGCAGCTGGAGTGGCAGCGACTCTCAGGGCTTCTCCCCTGGTAGCTGGTGCTCATTATCCATCAAATAAATCAAAACACTTCCCCCTGCAAGTGGATTTAGCCCGGGACCCTCAGAGTCAGCAGCTCTTACACCCACTACTGAGCTCTCTGGTCAGGTGTCCTAGTGCCAGGAGCCTCCGATTTAGATCCTAAAATAGCGTTTTTGCACCAGGGGGGCTGAAATTTTGGACCAGACATTGTAGCTCCACTGTTATTTTACTGAATTGCTTCAAAACAGCAAGTGTAGAAAGTCTCCTAAGTGCCAGGCTCTCTGCCATGGAAACAGCTGCCCCTGCTCTGCAGGAGTCTGTGCGTTCCACCCAGCAACGTACACACCTGCTCCGCACTGAAGGGGAGTCAGACAGTGACGGTAACGCAAATCTTCAGTCTATTAACCCAGGTCCCTTTCTTTAACCCAGGACATGCCAGTCACCTGTTAGCCATGGCGTTATCTTCACCTTCAAATACCTCTCAGGACATTGAACAGAGGGAGTGAAACCCCCTCCCCCGAATGGCTCCCTGTTGAGGCGTTGTACCGGACCTGCCCCTGGAGACTGTCTGGTTTTATACTCTTAGAGCTTTTTCTCTTCAAACCCCTTATCCCAATCTCTGGGCCAACCTCTGCATTTCAGAGTTTAGAATTTACTCTCATCACCCTCCTATGGCACTTTCCATGTGAATTGGGCAAAGCAAGTGGGGGAAGCTCCGTGGCTAATGAAAACCAACGCTCTGGATGAGGCCTGAACTCACACCCACAGCTGTATTTCCTCCTGCATGAGCCACTATAGGTGCTTCTTAGACAAACTTGGGCTTCGTCGCTTTGGCTGCTCTGTGAAAAGCTGATGGTTCAAACAGAAGCTGGTGGGTTTTTGTTTTGTTTTAAGCAATTAGAGTCTAGTACATTTTAACAGGCAGAAAATGTCCTATTCTGGTCTAGCCCCATTTGACTCCTTCTGTCCATCTTCTTCCTTCCCCCTCAGTGTCTTTCCTTCCCCATTGGGGACATGCAGAGATGAACCCCAGTCAGTCTGTGTCACAGAGAGTCTGTATCTCCTAAGGAATGTGGGTAAAGGATTCCAACTGAATTAACGCCGCTCATCTGGGTTAGACACATTTGTTTCTTTTGAGCAGATAGTGGGAAATGGGACATTAATTCAGACCCAGGAGGCAAGGCAGAGGCTTCATGATCCTGATCTCCAGGAAGGGAGAGAGAATCCCAGGAAGGAACAGAGTTTCCTTTAGACTCAAGCTGGGTCTCCTGGAAGTTGGAAAAGACCCTTGGTCACTGAGGATCTCATGGGATCGTGCTGCTCCAGAGGCTCGAGAGTCCTGGGTGCAGGGAGGGTGTCACTGCACAGTCTGAAATGGAAGGGAGGACCCTGTAAGGGAAGGGGAGGAACAGAAAATGGAGGGGAATGAAACAGAATAAAGGCCTCTTCTCTCTCCCATCCCCAACCCAGCAAGAACTGTTATCAGTGGGGAAACTCCCCACGATGAATGGCAGAGACCACAGAGACATTTGCCTCATGCTGAGAAGTAAGGTGACCAGACACCAAGTATGAAAAATCAGAGACTTTCCCCAGATGCATTGGTGGTATAGTGGTGAGCATAGCTGCCTTCCAAGCAGTTGACCTGGGTTCAGTTCCCAGCCAATGCAATGATGTGATGTTTACTCCACTGGGAATTGGTTTAATTTCAGTCACATTGTATCAGTTTACCAATGGAATGAGAGAATCAGTGTCCCCAGTCCCAACAGGTCATTAAACACCCAGTGGAAGAAGAAAGGGGTGGGACTATATAATGAGCAGTTGGAGTCATCCTGGTATTACAATGCTTGGTTTACTTTTTTTTTTTAAATTCCTTTACTTCCCTCTCCCTTTTAGACTCAGAGCCTTTAAGGTCAGAAGGGACCAGTGTGATCATCTAGTCTGACCTGCTGCACCTTGCAGGCCAAAAGACCCCACCCACCCACTCCTGGAATAGACCCGGGAGGGGAGGCAGCTCCATGTTCTGCCCCTACCCCAGGCAGCACATGGAGGCCCTCTGCTCCCCTCCCCAATGGGTGTGCAGAGATGTGCCAGCAGCACTAAGGTGGCTCCCTGCCCACTCTGCCTCCATCCCTCCGTGCCGCTCCCAGAAGTGGCTGGCATGTCCCAGCATCCCCTGGGGTGGGGGGAGTGTCTCCACGTGCTGCCCCTGCCCCGAGCACCAACTCTGCAGCTCCCATTGGCCAGGAACTGTAGCCAATGGGAGCTCTGGGGGCAACACCTGCAGACAGCAGCACATGGAGATCCCCTGGCCCCACTCATCTAGGAGCTGCTGCCAGAGGGTTGTGTGTACCGGTCACTTTGGGAGCTGCACCACCCCTCCTGCACTCCACCCCCCACCCCCAGTGCAGAGCCCACACCCAAATTTCCTCCCAGAGCTTTGCTTGTCTTCCTTTCACCAGAACCATCCTTCTTCTCCTGGGCTGCAAGTAGCCATCCCTGGGAAGCCAAGAGGCAGGCACAGGATTCTGCAAGGTAAGTGTCCCACAGCACCGTGATGGCCGGTGCGATGAAGGTAAGTCTTCCTGAGGCACAATGAACTGCAATGCAACGAACCACTGGCCAGGCGGTCGGGGCGAAGGGCATTCACTGGAGGTACAAGCTTGTGAGTGACTCCTGAGCACAGGGCCCCTTCCCCTTTTAAGGACGTGCTCCTCATGGCCTGCGACTAGAGATGACTTGGCGGCATCTGGTGGGTCACACTCCACCTTGGGCAGTGTCCATGCTCTGGGTGTGTGAGTGCTGCCTAATGAGAGTCCCAGACCCCTTGTCTATCTAGGAGCTCTTCTGATCTTCCAGCTGTTCAACCAGTCCCTTCATCCCACAAGCATTGCAGGAGGGAGCGGGAGGGGGAGGGGGAAAGCCACTTCACAGGCATTCAGAGAGGGAGAGGAGACAAAAGCGAGGGGGGTGGGGAAGTATAACAGACCTATTGAGCATAGAAATCACTGCTGCTCCTACAACAGCAGGGACAGGCCACTAGGAGCTGGGAAAAATTAAGCCTTTATGTTTCTGCCTGGTTTTGAACGAGGTGTGGAAGCAGGGAAAGAATTAATAAGGATTTGAAGGGGATCTTACTGCATGTCAGTCAGTTAGCAAGAGTTAGCCCAGCTGTAACCCTAATGACGTGAGACTTCTAGAAGCAAGGATAGCGTGAGGCAGAGGGAAAGAACTGTGTAAAAAGTTATTACGACCTTGTAACTGATAACCAAATATGCAGCCTGGTGTCTTCTAGGAGTGAGAAAACAAGATAGCAGAATGGCTTATGTATAAACAAAATGAAGTTGTTGCTCTTTATTGTCTGTATTATTGCTAGTTATTGTCTGTAACAAAAGTATAAAGGCTTGCTGTAACTGTTTACCAGTTGAGAGACCTGTCCGGGACTGGGGCGACCCTGTGTCCTATGGCACTCTCTCCCTCCATTATAATTACTGGAGAAATAATAAAGTATTTGATTTTGCTGCACCCAAACGAAAAAGCGAGAACTGAGTTTTTCTCCGACTCAGGGACCTTTTGCGTGTTAGGCAAACATGTTAACCACTACACTACAGAAACTCTGTTGCAGGGCTCTGCCCCTCCCTTCATAAGAACAGAAGAATGGCCAGACTGGGTCAGACCAAAGGTCCATCCAACCCCATATCCTATCTGCCAACAGTGGCCAATGCCAGGTGCCCCAGAGGGAGTGAACCTAACAGGTAATGATCAAGTGAGCTCTCTCCTGCCATCCATCTCCAGCCTCTGACAAACAGAGGCTAGGGATACCATTCCTTACCCAGGCTGCCTAATAGCCATTAATGGACTTAACCTCCATTAATTTATCTGCAAAAATAATGAGGAGTACTTGTGGCACCTTAGAGACTAACAAACTTATTTGAGCATAAGCTTTCATGGCCTAAAATCCACTTCATCAGATGCATACAGTGGAAAATACAGCAGGAAGATAGATATATATATACACAGAGAACATGAAAAAATGGGTGTTGCCATCCATACTATAATGAGAGTGAGCAGTTAAGGTGAGCTATTATCAGCAGGAGAAAAAAACCTGTAGTGACAATCAGGATGGCCCATTTCCAACAGTTGACAAGAAGGTGTGAGTAACAGTAGGGGGACAAATAAACATGGGGAAATAGTTTTACTTTGTGTAATGACCCACCCACTCCCAGTCTTTATTCAAGCCTAATTTAATGGCGTCCAGTTTGCAAATTAATTCCAATTCAGCATCTCTCGTGGGACGCTGTTGTTGAAGGTTTTTTGTTGTAATATTGCAACTTTTAGGTCTGTAATCGTGTGACCAGAGAGATTGAAGTGTTCTCTGGCTGTGTTTGAATGTTATAATTCTTGATGTCTGATTTGTGTCCATTTATTCTTTTATGTAGAGACTCTCTGGTTTGGCCAATGTACATGGCAGAGAGGCATTGCTGGCACATGATGGCACATATCACATTGGTAGATGTGCAGGTGAATGAGCCCCTGATGGCACGGCTGATGTGATTAGGTCCTATGATGGTGTCCCCTGAACAGATATGTGGACAGAGTTGGCAATGGGCTTTGTTGCAAGGATAAATTCCTGTGTTAGTGTTTTTGTTGTGTGGTTGCTGGTAAGTATTTGCTTCAGGTTGGGGGGCTGTCAGTAAGCAAGGACTGGCCTGTCTCCCAAGATCTGTGAGAGTGGGGGATTGCCCTTCAGGACGGGTTGTAGATCCTTGATGATGCACTGGAGAGGTTTTAGTTGGGGGCTGAAGGTGATGGCTAGTGGGGTTCTGTTACTTCCTTTGTTGGGCCTGTCCTGTAGTAGGTGACTTCTGGGTACTCTTCTGGCTCTGTCAATCTGCTTCTTCACTTCAGCAGGTGGGTATTGTAGTTGTAAGAACGCTTGATAGAGATCTTGTAGGTGTTTGTCTCTGTCTGAGGGGTTAGAGCAAATGTGGTTATATCTTAGAGCTTGGCTGTAGACAATGGATTGTGTGATGTGGTCTGGGTGAAAGCTGGAGACATGTAGGTAAGTATAGCGTTCAGTATGTTTCTGGTATAGGGTGGTGTTCATGTGACCATCGCTTATTAGCACAGTAGTGTCCAGGAAGCGGATCTCTTGTGTGGACTGGTCCAGGCAGAGGTTGTAGGTGGGATGGAAATTGTTGAAATCATGGTGGAATTCCTCAAGGGGCATTAGGAGACGAGAGCTGAGGAAGCGTTGTTCTAAGTCAGCCATAAAAACGTTGGCACACCGTGGTTGCCCAGATTTTACTTAACACCGTGGTTGCCCTCTCCGTTGGGCAGCCAAACATGGAGAAGGGCCCTTGGAGTCTGGGCTTTCAACCAGCTCTGCACCCACATGACACTGATTGCATCTAGACCTCATTTCCCTGGTTTGCTTGTGAGAATGTCCTGTGGGACTGTGCCAAAAGCCTTAGTAACCCCAAGATAGATCCCATCTACTGTTTACCCACCTCCACTAGGCCCAGAACCCTGCCAAAGAAGGAAAGAGGATTGGTTTGGGATGATTTGTTCTTGACAAATCCATGCTCACTCGTCCTAAGAATCAAATTATCCTGTAGGTGCTGCTGACAAACTGATTGTTTAAGAATGTATTCCAGGCTCTCTCCAGCTGTGGAAGTGAGGCTGGCTAGTCTGCAAGTCCAAGGGGTCTCTTTGTTCCCCTTTGAAAGATAGGTCCTGTCTTGTTCATGGATGGGAAGATGTTCTTTTTCAGGGATCTCAGACGAGAACTGGGGCACAACACCTGGTTTGTTAAGGCCACAAAAATGGAGGCAGGAACCTCTTCTCTCCTGCTGGCAAAGAACCCCAGGTACCGAAAAAACAGAGACCCACATCCCTGAATGGGCTTTAGAAAAGGCAGTGGTTAAAAAGCTTGGCCCCGACCATTTCTTGTTTCCGCAGACTAGACATTTTAGCAAACTTTAGAATTCCTTGGTGCTAAACACCGTGAAACTCCCCTTTCTCCTTCACAGAGGGCTTTAACGCCCCTTATCTCACTCAGGCTCACAACTGCCCAGAGCTCGAGAACTGTCCCTGTTCCCACTGGACAGATGGGGAGGAGCCTGAGGTCCAGAGAAGGGAAATGACCTACCCAAGGGCCTACACAGCAAGGCAGTGGCAGAGCCAGAAAGAGAAGCCACCAGTTCTGACTCCTGTTCTAACAGACAAAAAAAAACTCCAGAGGCAGGGATAGAGCCCAGGAATTGAAATGGTGGGGAAATTTCATTTAAACCATTTCTGTCAGAAAATCCCATTCAGACTAAACCAGTTTGTTTCTTGAAATCATAACAAGTGGGATGAAAGTTCTTTGCAAAAAGATTTTGTTCAAAACAAAAGCATCTCCTGTTTGTCACAGTGCGTTAAATTGTCTCGTCGCACACAAAGAGGAGACACTTAGATCTCAAACATTAGATAAGATGCTTCAATCTGATCTAAGTCATTGCTGCTCTTAACAATTAAAAAATAAAAAAATACAAATAAAATAGACTGTTTCAGCTATTCTATTATGTCATAATCTGCTCTGAGTAAACGTGATAGGACACTTCATATTATGCACTACTCCTAGTGACACTCTCTAATGGATCCCCATCCTTCACCCACCGTGAGGTAGGTAGGAGCGGATCATTATTATCCCTACTTGAAAGAGGGAGAAGCTAAGGCTGAGAAAGGAGAAATGACTTGTCTTAGGTCACACACCCAGTCAGTGGCAGAGTTGGGAATAGGACCCAGGAGCCCTGATTTTCAAACTAACCATCGGATCTTGAATTTCAGACATTGAATGACCTGAATAAAGTGCTCTCACATGAGCTCCAGACCAACAACAGTGCACAGGAATTATTCAGCAAGTATTTGAGGAGAACTGCAATGTTAGAGAGAATCATGAACTGCTCAGAGACCATTAATGCAGAGAAGCAGCAAAATTCATCAAACATAGAACTGATTCTGACTTATTTCCTTGGTCTTAAAAGAGACCAACAAGGACCTGAGTCTCCTCCCTGTCAGTAACCCCCTGCTCAGCCAGTCAGGGTAGAGACTGAGGAAGGGAGGCTGAGGGTTCTCACCAGAGAGCCCAAAGGATGGGCCAGGTCACTGGTGGGGATCAAATAAAATTCAGAATAAAATTCGGCCTCCTTAAGCTTGTGTTTTCCATGCCTAGAATTCAACTCTCACCAGATGGATCAGACTGAACAGGTTTCAAACCTCGAGGAGGCTCTTACCTTCTAAACAGGGACGGCTGTTTTCTAGTAAAATCACTAAAAGGGAAGGAGAAAACTCGAAAGAGGTTCCTCCTGGCGCTCACATCCGTGAACCCGAATACTCCCTCAGTCCTCAAAGAGAGACCTGGAGAAGGAGACTTGCTGCAGCAAAGCCACAGGGGTCTCTGAGGTTTCCCTGGCCCCTCGCCCCTGTCCTGCCTGGCTGATGTCAGCATCTCTCTGTGAGGTCACCACCTCCCCACCACCTTGGACCAATAGTCTGAGGTCCTGCCAAAGGCCTTTGTGATGTCACTGCCACACCCCTCCCTTGCTGGGCTAATGTCCTGCCCCTGGCCAGGCACTTTGGAGGGTTGAGCTGCTCCCTGTGGATCACCCCACTCAAGGAGCATTCGTTCTAGGCAGAACTGACACCAACTTGTCTGGCTGGGGTGTTCCCTGGAAGCAGAGCACAAGTTTGAAATACGGGCAGCATAGAGCCTATAATCATAACATCAACTACAAAAATGATACACATCTAGAGATAGCATCATTATAATCAGTCAATCAGAACCTCTCCATAGACCCCTTACACGACAACCTTTCTACAATATTGGCTGCAAATATAGAACCGTGGTCACAGCAGTGATCTATACAGTTACAGATTATGTCAATAACATTACAAGAGGTGACACGGCATCAGTGAGACTGATACTGGAATACTGCCTCTAGTTTTGGTGTCCTCATGTGAAAAAGATGTTGTGAAACTGGAGCTGGGGCAGCAAAGAGACACCACATGTTCTGAGGGCTGGAGAAAAATGCCTTCTAGTGAGCTATTGAAAGAGCTCAACCTGTTTAGCTTATCAAAAGAAGATTGAAAGGTGACTTCACTGAAGTGTTGAAGTGCCTTAATGGAGAGAAAAGATTGGGTATTAAAGGGTTCTTGAATCAAGCAGAGAAAGGCATAACAAGACCCAATGGCTGGAACATGAAAAGAGACAAATTCATATTACAACTAAGGCACAAATATTCAACAGCGAGGATGATTCACCACAGGAACAAGCTACCAAGGAAAGTGGTGGATTCGCCATCTCCTGATGTCATTTCATGAAGACTAGATGCCTTTCTGGAATGTGTTCGCCCCAAAAGTAACTATGGTGTCCTACAGGAGGCCTGTGATATGCAGGGGGTCAGATTAGATGCTCTAATGGTCTCTTCTGGCCATAAAGTCGACTCATTTCTGAAAAACTGAGTGTAGCATTGGGAGCAGCGTCTGATGTTTCCCTGTCTAGCCGTCTTGTGGTCTAGAACAAATGCTCCTTGAGTGGGGTGATCCACAGGGAGTAGCTCAAACCTCTAGAGGTGTCTGGGATCAGCGGGGAGCAGTTGGTTGGGGCGTGGGAGTCCCGGGGGTCTGTCTGGGGACAGGGGTGTGGATAATGGTTAGGGGGACAGGTAGGGGGTAGGGTCCTAGGGAGGCAGTTACAGTGGGGGTGTCTCAGGAGGGGTAAGTCAGGGGACAAGGAGCAGGGGGGGTTGGGGTTCTGAGGGGGGCAGCCAGGGGGCAGGAAGTGGGAGGCAGTGGATGGGGTGGGGCTAGGGCGAGGCTCCCTGGGTGCACACCCTAATGAAATGGGCTGCACACGCCTATGGTCACGGGGGTGAGCCACCCGCATCCTTTTCCTGTTTGTGCCATTTCTTTCCGTCTCAAAATCTGATAACAATTCTCTCTGGTTCTTCCCCTTCTCTCTCCCCTCCCCACATGTGGCTAGAAAATCCAAGGAGATTCCCTCGTTTTCCCTAAAATTATTGAGACTCTAGTCTCTTATTTTCCCTATTCTCTCCGTAATTCTTAAATTCTGCTCAGCTTTGGGATGTGAACCCAGCCCGTTTATCTGCAGCAATTTGTCCTGGGTAGGTGGAATTTGCTGTCCTGTGTCACTCCCCCAGCGTGGGTGGTGGTTAGTGGGTGCTGGCTGGGGAAGCCCGCAGACACGGCTGCCTCTGGGGAGGGAGATGGGGGGGCAGATCTCTGCCAGCGACAGGACATGGCCGCACAGGAGGGGAAGGGAGGAGCCAGTGTCCCTATGGAGCCGGCCCAGCCCCTTTGGTTCTGCTCCTTTCCAGCATTTTGTTCAGAGACTTTATTACTGGGGAGGCTGAAAAATCTCCCTGTGTGCTTAGCCTGGCAGGAGGGGCCAGGTCTCCCTTGCAATAAAGAGCTGGAGCATGTTCCCAGCATGGCAGAACCTAGGCTGTGTCTCTGCAGGGAAAGATCCTGGGGGAATCGTGATGTGACATGAACTAAAGCCTGTTCTGAAACCTCCGCAACTGCCCTTCTCGCCCTGCCAGGCTGCAGGATGTCGTTCATGTTTCGCTCCAGCTCATCCCATCCTCCCATGGGACAGGGAAGGGAAATGGCTGCAGTGGAGCCAGTTCAGGTAGGGGTTATGGGGGCGGGTTGCTGGTGGGTTCCTGCTGGAGGGAGAGGGACAGTAAATACACAGGAGGTGGGAGGCTTGGGCAGTCTGATTTGGAGGTTGGAGCGGGGCAGGAAATTCCCAGGGTGGAGAATGGGAGGAGGCCAGGGTGTAGCAAACCTATTGGGACTTGTTCAATATGCTGCTTCCATTCTAGGAACAGACCCACGAGGTAAGTGGGTGGAAATGCTCTAATTTGTGGGACAGGAAACAACCCCCCTCGGTGGGGCTAGGAAAATGGGCCAGAATCCCAGGACTGGAGCATGACCTGATTAACCAGCAGTTGCTGTGAGATGTGAGGGGGCACCCACCAGGGAGGCTTGGGGGGGTTCTTAACCTTTTTCTTTCTAAGGCCCCCAACGTGCTATAAAAACTCCACGGCCCTGCATGTGCCTGGTTCTCTGCGTATAAAAGCCAGGGCTGGCGTTAGGGGGCGGCAACCAGGGCATTTGCCTGGGGCCCAATGTGACAGGCCCCCCCTGCAAAGCTAATTTACGTAGATACCTAATGCATGATTATTCTTGCTACAGACCGATCAATCGATTCTCTGTTTAGCACACAGTGATTCCATATGACATAACGTGTTAGTTATTTATAACACCACACAGTAAATGAACAGTAAACTAAAATCACTGGCTGCTGTTCCCACCCTTACTCCTACACTGCTGCTGTGGCCTGTGGTGCCCGGTGCTCTGCCTGCAGCTCAAGCCGGGCTTTGCGCTCTCACACGGGGGCTGCATCTTGCCGGAGCCCCAGATACTCTGCAGCCCTGTGGCCGCTCCTGGCTCACCAGGGGCCATTTCAGATTTTGGGGAGGGGGCAACTTTAACTGTGATTCCAGGGGCTACTGAGGCACCTGAAAAGTGTACGGTTTTTTGCAGAAAATAACTTAGAAATTCACTGACGAGCTCTGTATCTAATTGTTATATAAAGAAAGATAAATATTTACTGACTCCAATTACAGCCACATATTAAATGTAAAATTAAATTTAGAACAATCAGGAGATAATACAGCAAGATCTTCCCTATCCCAAGCCTTGAGGTATCCGTTCTGGAGCTTTGACGCAGGTGTCAGAAACACAAGTTTGATACTTTGCACCCTCTCTTTCATAGAGATAAATAAATATAGAGAAAGGAAGCAGATTTTACTTAACAGACACACTCTGTGTTACTGCCATTATCTCCTCTATTTTAGTCAATTGTTTTTCACTCCACTGACAACGTATTTACTTACTTTTATATACGTGATTAAGGTTTTTTTCTCTTAAGAACGGAAATTTATTTTTCTAGTTATTTTGGCATTTATGTTTACTGATCACAATCATGTATGTGGCTTACTAACATTTGACTCCATCACTGCTATTAGTATCATACTTGGAGCTGCATTTATTTTCATAGAAGTTTTAAGTTACTTTCCAGATATAACTGTACCATGAAGTTTGGGGGAGACGGGGCCCTGCACCTCCCCCACTTCCTGCCATTCACCGTGACTCTCAGCCGGCCAGTAAAACAGAAGGTTTGTTAGACGACAGGAACACAGTCCCAAACAGAGCTCGTAGGTACAGACAACAGGACCCCTTGGTCAGGTCCATCTTGGGGGGTAGGGAGCCAGACCCGGTTCTGGCCTCCCTCCCTTTCCCCAGCCAGCTCCAAACTGAAACCCCTCCTCCAGCCGTCTCCTCCAGCCACACACCCCCCGGCTCCTCCTCCAGCCTTTGTCCAGTTTTCTCGGGCAGAAGGTGTCATCTGGCCCCATCCCCCTCCTGGGCTCAGGTTAAATGCTCAGCTATCGCCCCTCAAGTGAAGTCACACCCTGATATCCCATCCCCAATGCAGACAGTCTCAGTAAAACTCCCCCGCAACATCCCCAGCTCAATCCTCCCCACTCCCTGCTTCGTCACAGACTAAAAATACAATCTGAAGATAAGTGATCTTCATCTGCACAGTGTCTGAAGTTTTGAGTTTAGCTAATTTTTTCAAACGAGCCCTGCTCAGGTAAGTACATGCAACATGTACAGTCTGTTATTTGCTAGTACCATTTAAATAACGAATGACAAAGCACAATACGGCAATTACAGTAATAATGATAATTACTCCAGCCAGGCCAGGTGAGGCATTTTAGAACTCGTTACTCAAAGAACTGAATTTAAGCATAAGACAGAAATAAAATGATGAAATGCACAGACCAGTTAAAAAGCTAAAATACCAGCACTGTCATCCTGACCGAATGTGAAGAATAAAATTACAGAGACTACATGTACTTTGCGCGTTTTGACAGGAAGTAAAAGGAAGTAACAACAGTAACTGACGTGTCTGTGGTGGGGTGTGTGTGTGGGGGGGGGAGTGTGAGACACACCCGCTGTCACTCCCAGCCCAGCGGCACTCACTAGTCCGAAGGCTCGTTCACACGGCAGCAGGGGCCAGCAGCTCCCACTCCTGACCCAGAAGCAGCAGCACAGAATCTTGTCCCCCCAGCTCAGCTCAGCAGAGACTGGGCACAGAGGCAGGAGGGTGGGGCCACCCCGACATCAGCCCCCCCCACCCAAACCCCCGCACAGCACAGGAGGCTCCTGGGAGCAGCTTGGCCGGGGCAGCTCCAAGTGGGGGGGGGGAAGGGCTGCAGGAAGAGCTGCAGGGGCAGACAGCTGAAGAGAAATGTGGGGAGGAGAGACAGGACACCCCTGCTGGAGGAACCCCCTCAGCAAGGCCCCCCTGGACCGTCATGTCGTCTGCCCCCCACTGAGTCTGGCCCCATCCAGCTCTTCACAATGAGAACAGCGCTGGGCTCCCTGCCAGCGAGCTCTCCCTGCACCTGCCAGGGCCTCCGTCTCCTGTGTCCGTCTGTGGCTAGTAGGGGGGGATGGATCTGCTGGGAGAGACAAGGGGCTCTCGCTTCGTCCCCTCACCCTGGAGTTTACTGGATGCTATGAGCAGGGGCGGCACTAGGATTTCCGCTGCCCCAAGCAGGGCGGCGCGCCGCGGGGGGTGCTCTGGCGGTCGCCGGTCCCGCAGCGCTGGTGGACCTCTCGCAGACGTGCCTGCGGAGGGGCTGCTGGTCTCGCGGCACGTCTGCAGGAGGTCCACCGGAGCCGCGGGACCAGTGGACCTTCTGCAGGCATGCCTGCGGGAGGTCTGCTGGAGCCGCCTGCCACGGAACGCTGCCCCAAGCGCGCGTTTGGCGCGCTGGGGTCTGGAGCCGGCCCTGGCTTTTAGCGGGGTGGGGGTGGGACTCTGCCTGTGAGCCACCCAGAGCTTCCATTTGATCGGCTCCTCTCCCCCAGGAGTGTGGGGCTGTGAGTGGGGCAGCAGGTACCGAGTGTTGGACTCTTGCTCTTTCAGGGGCCGGTGACCTTCGAGGAGGTGGCTGTGTATTTCACCAGGGGAGAGGGGGCTCTGCTGGACCCCACTCAGAGAGCCCTCTACAGGGGTGTCATGCAGGAGAACTATGAGAACGTGACCTCGCTGGGTAAGGAGTCCTGTCCCCTGGGTTATTAGAAGCTGTGGGGTCTCTAAAGAACCTGAGCAGTAATAACTTTATACCTTTATTCATCATACAAGTTTTGACAAGTTTCCTTGCCCCCTGTTTTTTGCCTCATCTCCCACCCACTAGAATAATTTTTAGACATTTGTCATCAGTCATTTTGAAATTGCATTTAATGTGTCCTTATTGGCTACATTAATAACTGTAGGTTTCATGCCTTTTCCTCATTTTAAGAGGAAAATATGCCACCTGTAGAATTCTAAATTGAGTAAATAGGTGTGTGACTCATGCCTGGCTTGTGTGACAGTCAGATGAGCTCCTCTTTTGATAGAAGAGAGTATAACGTTGTCATTCAGGAGCCCAAAGGTGAAAGGAGAACAGAGCCATGTGAGAGGAGGAGAAGGCGGGGAGTAGATAATTCTGGGGTGCCAGGACATGGAGCGGGTCTGTGCAGGGTTAGAGTTAAGATGGAGAAAGGAGGGATGAGGTTGTGAGAGACGAGGAGGGAACAGAAGATGCTCCCAAGGTGCCGGGCGGTGATGCCAGCTGAGAGTAAAGGGAAGAAGGGGAGGGGAGTGTGGAGGAAGGGCACCCAGGAAGTGGGTTGGGTGGGTCAGTGGGAGAGAGGAGAGGTTTGGGGATTCAGAGCTGTGGGGATCCCAGACATTTCACCCCAAATCCCTACCCAAGCCTTGTTCTAGAGCCTGCACTCCAGTTTTCTTTCTGTTCTGTTTCACTTATATACATGTTTTCCCCAAATATTATTTTAACTCTTGACCTCCCTCTCCCGCTCATTACCCCCCTCCCTGTATAACCTCCCCATCTCTATGCACAGAGACCCCGGCCACCGACCCTGAGTCCTTGCTGCATCCTCCCGCCCAGAGCAGGGCCCCTACCCAGGCACACATGGGCACTTTGTTGATGATGTCACAGGGTGGTGGTGTAGCCTGTGCAATTTTTACACCTATAAGATTACGTATTGGGGCACAGCTTGCCCTTGTACATGGCTACTCAACGTTAATTGAGAAGATGAAATTTGGTGAAACACACAGAAACTTGATTTAATGGAGACAGTTATAACTGAAATCATAGACAAGGATCAATCTACATAATGTACCCGTCGCCGAATTGCTGCCGAATCCACGGGACTGGCGGACCTCCCGCAGACAAGCCGCCGAAGGCTGCCTGACTGACGCCCTCACAGGGACCACCCGGGCGGCCCCCGCGGCTTTCCATCCCGGGCACGTGCTTGGATAGGGACTCGCATGCCTCTCCTTTTTCACCAGGGTTTGAGGATTGCAGCTTGTCCTCCACTGTGTTCACTGGACTAACGTCCAGTTCCTGTGCGTTGCTTTCTCTCCAGGGGCTGTGAGCAGTGCGTGTGTGTGAGAGAGGTGGGAATTTTGGTGATGCGTGTATGAAGCCAATACGCACCTTAGTTTCCCTCTGTGGTTGGCATTGCTATGATTAGAACAAGCAGGAGACATGGGGTGTTTTGTCACATAGCTGTCATGGGGTGATATGAATGGGTCATTAAGGACAGGCTGGGACCAACCTACATCATTGGAATACCCGACAAAGACAAGGGAATGATTGTCACCTGTCCATGGGAGGATCTCCGCTTGGCTGAGTGAAGCATACATGGACTCGTTACATTATTGGGAGCAGGAATAACTGGGCTCATAGACACAGGGAGCTCTACCGGAGCAAAGACAAATGGACAGGTGCAGTTAAAGGAAACCAAAGTGTTTTCTACAGCAGCCTGGCTCAAGGGCATTGGCCAGTATTGACTATATTGTCTTCTTCGCTTCCCTGTGCTAATCTAAGGACTTTCCAGTGCTGTGTTTTGGTTCACTAATGAACCCTGCTATGTTTTAACAGTCTGCCCAGTGCCACAGCAAAAACTTGCTCTGTGCATTGACTGAGGAACAGTCTCTGAACAGGAGTGTCGTTCAGCTGGACCTGCTGGCAGAGCTCACAGGTTGAAGTAGGAGTGTTGAAGCCAGAGGACTATTTAAAAGCCCAGGCATTGCACAGATCCCATGGATCCATGACAGTGCCAGTGTGCCTAATGGGGAAAGGATATAAAACAAGACAAGGATCTAAATGCATATTTTGCATGGTCCCCTCATCAGTGCTCATGGGAATCCCTGATCATTTCCAACGTGTATTAAAACCTTCCTTAAAGGCTCACCTCTTAGTTATCACGTCATGTCAGTTATGTTAGAGGCCTCCCGCTTCCCTGGTTCTTGTCACGCAGACAGCTAGCAGCAAAAGACCAGAAGTCCGAAGCGCAGACAATGCCATGTTTATTGGGGTTAGTTTCTAAGCAAGCATATTCCGAAGCCCTTCACACCGGTCGGGCTTATCTCTATACTCCCATAGAGTCTGTTCCCCAGTGTTTCCTTCCCAGCTCTAATGCGGCAGAGCCTTGCCTGTGTTCCTGTTCCACGTTCCCCCCTGTTAACAAACATGATTCCAATTTCCCTTCCCCCTCCTGTTTATATAGTAATATTCTCTGCTATACGTTAACCAATCATTGTACTGAAATTTAATGAACCAATCCTAACAGATTGTAATATAATTCTCTAACCAATTATATCCCACTACCCTAATTAACTTACACCTAGCAAAATTAATTATACAGCAGAGAGAAACACTTAGAGAACCAGACAGATTAACAATGGAAAATTGTGGGACATAAAGAAAAAGCAATACAGAAAAGAGTTTCACAACCGCAACTATTGATAAGTGATTTCTTGCCAGACAGGATGCTGTCAAACTAAGTTTTCTTTAACCATCTTAAGATCTGTTTCTTTATCTGGTGGTGATGGGCGCTATCAGGACAGGATCATCTTCCTAACAGCCCAATAGCACCTTATTTCAGTGTGACTGGTTTGGGATGTGGGGATGTGACCCTGCGCTTCCCAGCTTATGGCTGCCCCTGCTGCTTAGCCAAAGGCCTTAGAACAAGGCCTCAGACGGTCACAGTAAGAGAAGGCCCAGACACAGGCAGACTGTGATTTTGATTCTTTGTTTTTATACCCCTGTAACTAGCTAAGTGATAAAAATACACCTAAGTTCTTAAACTATAGGCTTTACAGACAGGTCTGAATATCTCTACTCTAACCCATTCTGTGTCTGTCTTGTGTATTTAGATTGTAAATTCTTCAGGGCATGGGCCATCTACTGTTCTGTGTTTGTACTTTGCCTAGCACAATGGGGACTCACTGTTAGTTCATTCTTAGGCACTAAGGTAATGAATATGATTAACAACTCTCCTGCCACTTTGAGCCAAGGAAGCTGGCCTTGGGATGTTACTGCTTAAAAATGAGCTGGTGGTAAAACCATGGAATATTCTTTGTGACAAGTATCCCACAAATTCCACTGACTTCCCTTATTTTCTTTGCCTGCAGTAGGGCTTCCAGATTCCAAATCTGATGTGATCTCCCGTCTGGAACGAGAGGAAGAGCGGTGGGTCCCAGATCTCCAGGGCGCTGAGAAAGAAGTGCTCCTGAGAGCTGCCTGCACAGGTAGGGAATTGGGATTCCCTCAAAAACTGTCTGTGATTTCAGGAAACATTTGGGATGCCCTACAAAGACCCTATGAGCCCTCCAAGTTCAGGATTGTTCCCTGCAGATGTGACTCATGGCTTCCCACCTATGCTCTGACAAGTGGCAGCAGGTCCCTGCCCAATGTAGCTTTCACCTGAGTGTTCTGGTGAAAATCAGCACCTGATCGGTTTGATCTCTCCCACACACATTTTGGTTTGTTCATCCCTTTTTCCATTCCTCTCTCTGACATTTCCTTTCTCTCCGGTGCAGGGAGTGACCTATGTCTGGATTCTCTCTGTATCCCATCAGGTGTTGGGATGGTGAGTGAGAATGAGGAGCAGAAACCCCAGCGGGAAGATGCTGAGCAAGTAGAACCACATGGAACGTTATCAGGAAGATCCAAAGGGAACGTTTCCGGGAGTTGTGCACTCCCAGAAAAAGAAACAGCCTGTGAGACTCAGCAGAGGTCAGAAGAAAACTTAAGTAGCCACTCAGACCTTATTCCACACGAGAGAATCAACTTGGAACAGACACGCTACACATGCCATGAGTGTGGGAAAAGCTTCAATGGGAGCTCAGACCTTGTCACTCATCAGAGAATGCACAGAGGAGAGAGACCCTACATGTGCTCCAAGTGCGGGGAAAGCTTCAGTCAGAGCTCTACCCTTATCACACACTGGAGAACCCACACTGGAGAGAAACCCTACATGTGCTCTGAGTGCGGGAAAAGCTTTAGTCGGCGCTCACACCTTATCACACATCGGTGAATCCACACAGGTGAGAAACCTTATGGATGTTCTGAGTGTGGGAAACACTTCCTTGATAGTTCAACCCTCATCTCACATCAGCGAATTCACACAAGAGAGAGACCCTACACGTGCTCTGAGTGCGGGAAAAGCTTTAGTCGGCGCTCACACCTTATCACACATCTTAGAATCCACACAGGAGAGACGCCCTACACATGCTCTGAGTGCGGGAAATGCTTCACTGATAGTTCAGCCCTCATATCACATCAGAGAATCCACACAGGGGAGATGCCCTATACATGCTCCGAGTGCGGGAAACGCTTCAATTGGAGCTCACACCTTATCACACACAGGAGAATCCACACAGGTGAGAAACCTTTTGGATGCTCTGAGTGCGGGAAAAGCTTCAGTTGGAGCTCACACCTTATCAGGCATCAGAAAATCCATGTAAGAGAGAACTGTAATAAATGCCTTGACTAGGGCTGAGCAAAGTTTTTTTTTTTTAAATCACATTTGCTAATTCCCCCATAGTGATGTTTGCACCATCTTCACCCTAGTAGCTCAGCTCTCCCAGATGGGTTGCCTGCTTCTGCCTTTTCCAGCTCACCCTTCTTTGGGGTCAGTCCTGTGATCTTTTCTATTGAGTCGTAGGAGTGTATGTCATAGAACCATAGAATATTAGGGTTGGAAGGGACCTCAGGAGGTATCTAGTCCATTCCCCTGCTGAAAGCAGGACCAACCCCAACTAAATCAACCCAGCCAGGTTTTGTCAAGCCAGGCCTTAAAAATCTCTCAGGATGGAGATTCCACCACCTCCCTAGGTAACCCATTCCAGTGCTTCACCACCACCTTAGCAAAATTAGTTTCCTAATATCCAACCTAGATGGCTCCCACTGCAACTTGAGACCATTGCTCCTTGTTCTGTCATCTGCTACCACTGAGAACAGCCAAGCTCCATCAGCTCCAGGTGGGAGAGAGGTTTGATTCCCAACAAGCTACACTGAGGCAAAAACTACCTGTGCCTGACATCCACTAGGACTGTACATGGCATTGGCTGCTCAAGTTAGTGATCTTGGTGTAAAAAGACAATTATAGTTGTAGAGCAGATGCAGTCCAGGTGCAGTGGCTGCCATTAGCTTTCCCCTTGTCCTAACCTAAACTGCATCACTTTCCCTAGTCTAAACAAACCCTGAGCATCACGGTTATACTGTTCCCCCTTTTCACAGCAATTGTTAGTCATCGAGTTCCCCCTTTGGGAACAAATTGTTTCATTTCCCCGTTGCTCTGATATTGGTTCAGGTTGTGCTGGAGAGCAGATATTTTTACTACCATTTTCCTCACTTAAACTATATTGAACTATAACAAAGATCAGGAACAGGGCAGGGATAGGGGAAAATGTCATTTCACACCCTATCTCCTATTGTTACAGAGGAAGTCAGAGGGATTCCCTTATTCCCCATCACCATCCCAATCCCCCTGTTGTGCAGTTGGTTAGGTCAATCTTTTTTCCTAAAGGGCTGGGAAGATGATACCCTAGTAAATGACATGGAACTAAGCAAAATACCCAGGCATTGGGCTCCCAAAGCCGTTGTGGCCCAGGCCCTATCGCTCCTGAAGATATCTCCTTCCTAATCAGGTGCATGTTGGGAAATGCAATCCCTTTCTAGGTAGAGATGGGGAAAAATGGAGGTGACATTTCTGTTCAGCTCACCCCTGGGAGATGCTGCAAATGTGTAGAAGTTGAAACCCATGTTGAATGTGATATATCTGCAGAAAGATACCTATTTTTAATAGAGACCTGACATTTGGTATCTTACAGGGATTCTAAGCCGCACCTGAATTTAGTTCCTAATTTAAATCTGTGCCACCAGATTAAAGAAATAAAAGGGCACAGTAGGGGGAGTTGTACCTCACTGTCACTACTGATCTGTTGTGTGGTTGGTGAAGAATTCTACGCCAGAGAAGTGTAAAATTACTCCAAGGAAGGTCAAAGATTTGACAAGAGCTCAGGTAGAAATTGCAGGTACTAGTGGTTGATTTTCAGCCCAGATATGGAAGCTATGGTGTTTTTAGAATCCTGCTCCCTAGTTAAATGGCACTGATCACATTCCTAAAGGACTCCATGATTAAACTGGGCATAACTGTCTTTTACCATCTGGCTCCAGAGTTAGATGAAGCACAGAGAGAAACAGCTGATTCCTTCAGAGCCATTCCATGCCTATGGGTCCCAATCTGGCTGCCTTGTTGGACAAGGAGCACTTCCTTGCTGGCCAAACAATGAGGGAATGTATCAGATGCGAAGTTCACCCTGCAGGATACTTGAATGCTAAGTCCAGAGTCTATGGTTTGGTCTCTTAGGGCAGGTCTATGCTACCCACCGGATCAGCGGGTAGTGATCGATCTATTGGGGTGTTGATTTATCGCATCTAGTCTAGACATGATAAATCAATCCCTGAGCGCTCTCCTGTCGACTCTGGTACTCCAGCACCGCTAGAGGCGCAAGCGGAGTCGACAGGGGAGCAGCAGCAGTCGACTCAGCGCCGTGAAGATGCCGAGGTAAATCGACCTACATACATCGACTTCAGCTCTGCTATTCCCGTAGCTGAAGTTGTGTATCTTAGATCAATCCCCCCTCCTAGTGTAGACCCGTCGTTAGTTTTTCTCTTGAGTCTAATGCATTTGTATCACCTCTCTGCCTCCTGCTTCTTTGAAAAATTAGAAAGTGTGAAAATAGAGCACAGGTGGTTCTAATTCCTCAGCATCTTCCTGCTGGGTTTTCCCCTCCTCATTCTCACTCACGGTCCCATCACCCGATGGGAGACAGAGAGAATGAGACATAGGTCATGCCCTGCACTTGAGAGAGAGGAAATCTGTGCCAGTACCTGGTTCCTAAACTGCAGCTACAGTTCCTACTCCAGGCGAATCCAAAGCCCGAGAGGTGCAGAGATCCAACTCCTTATTATCTTAGAAACATTTTGTTCCCTTTTCTATTTTTCGTCTGTTTCTTTTTATGAAGTTGGAGAACTCCCAGTCTTTCTATTTGATAGCCTTAAAACCCTGCCCTATGAAATGACAACGCATGCGCCTCACCTGTGCAAGCATTGCAAGGAATTGAGTGGTCAGATACGTACTGTTCAGCAAGAGCTGTTTGAATTCTTTTACTAATGTGTCTCTTAAGGTCTGTATGTATTTTGGGGCGAGAGGGCGAGGAGAAATATTAGCTACAGAATAGTGAAATCTAAGAAGAAAACTAATTAGCTTTGACGTTGTGGGCTAAATGTCAGCAATGATTTGGTTTCGGTATTGAAACATTCAGCTGGGTAAATTTGGGTTGCACTGCCTGGGTCAAAATCTCTGATTGGGGTTTCGGCATCACTAAATGTGCACCTGCCTTCTTGGGTTGCTCTTTTAGGATTTATAGGGGTTGGTTTTTCTGCTGTATTAATCTGATGGTTGGACTAAATTGACGACTTGATTCCAGCGCAATATCCTTGTTAACTCATTGATTTCCTGATTTGACCTGAACTTTATCACTGTGTTGCTTAACCCTTAGCTGAGTGGTGTCTATAGTCATTTAGCTTTAGTGACGTGCGCTCTTGGATTTATTTGTTCATGTTAATAAAACAAGTAACTGGGAAATTGAGTCATTTCTTTCAATAAGCAACGGGGGCTGGAACTTTTCTTTGTATATTTCCCTTTAATTCAATCTCCATTTTCTTCATTTCACACTGTTCTAAGTTAAGGAACGTGGAGCAACAAAAACTGACACAAACCTGTTGCTGCCCCATTCGGTGCCCCTCCAGCAGGAGCAGAGAACAAACCCCTCCTGGAGCCGGGATTGTCACACTGGACTGGAAATACAGACGCGTGTTTCCAAGCTTTGCTGTCTTTCTCCAATCATGGCATAAGGGTGACACCTACACCTGCTTGTAATCACGCCTGGCAGGAAGGAGATCCCGATGTGCATTGCCTTGGGAGCAGGGGGATCTGGGAGACACTGGGGGCTATTTACCCAGATCTCAGGAGCAATCTGTTCGGGGGTGTTGCAGTAGAAAAGAGCTGGGTGCTGCTTTCCCCACTTATTTCTCCTTATCCCCTTTCAGCCTCTCCTCTTTCCCTTTCTTCCCCCTCCTCCCCCACCCTCTGGCAGGGAGACTTGGTCACTTCCCTGCTCCCAGGGGCGCTCACTCTCCCGTAGCTGGATTGGCCCCTGTGAGCGCTAATAGGAGCGAGAGCCTGGGTGCGGGTCAGTCCCTGCAGCGGCTCTGGGACACACAGGGGCAGGAGGAGGAGCAGAGATGGGGCTAGTTCCCACCTCAGACAGTCCCTGGCCCGGTGAGTGCGGCAGCTGCAGCCTGGGTTGGGCTTGAAGGAGCCAGGAAGGGGCTGGAGCAGTGGGGGGCTGGTAGGAAGGAAGCAGGAAAAACAAGGAAAAGAGCCGTGGGGCAGCTCCTGGTGGCCGGGCTTTGTAAGGTACCAGACACTGCTGGTGCTGCTGCCTCCAGTGTGCGCTGGGAACCGGGGCTGAGCTCCGGGCTGCTGCTGCGGCGCCAGAGGGGCTGCTCCAGGGACAGACTTTCACTGAAGCACTTTCTGTGCCCATCCGAGGTGGGGACTTTCTCCAGCTGGACCCAGTCCCAGGCTCTGCTGCCCCCGGCCAGGGGCCGCAGGCACCAGGGGCCAGAGGGACCCCAGGGGCAGCCCTGGGTGGGCAGAAGAGAGACTCCACACACAGGTCCCAGAAGCTGAGGGTCTCGCAGTCCCGGGGGATCTGTTCTTGGGTGGGGTCTGGACAGCGATGGAGCCCCTGCCTCATGCTGCCTCAGGTGTAGTGTGAGAAATTGCTGTGTGTAGGAATTTGCTACTTATGGTGCACTGAGCATGCTCACATGAACTGAGAATGCTCAGTAAATCTGCTGAAGCCATTTCCCTTCACCCTGCCCTTACTCAGAATCAGGTTCCGCAGATTGCTATTTACAGGGTGTCATAAACGTATAGCTACAGGTAGCATAAAATACCCTGTAAAGGGTTAAAAAGCTCAGATCACCTGGTTGGCACATGACCAAAAGGACCAATAAGGGAAGAAAATACTTTCAAATCTGTGGGGGAAGGATTTTGTTTTCGTGTTCCTTTGTTCTCTCTGGGTCAGCGAGGAACCAGGGAATGGAAAATACATCTCCCTAAGCACATGGCATAGAAAAACCTTAGAGTTCTATCCATAGGCAGGTCCCTGCAGACCTTGCTGAGTCACAACGCGTATCTGCCTTCTCTCAATGGGTCCATTGTGTAGCTGATGGTCCATAATGGACCATCAAGCAGGCTAGGCAGAACTGACACCAACTTGTCTCCCTGGAAGCATAGCACAGGTTTGAAATACGGACAGCAGAGAGCCAATATAACGTCAACTTCAAAAATGATACATCTAGAGATGGCATAATTATAATCAGCCAATCAGAACCTCTCCATAGACCCCTTACACAACAACTTTTCTACAAGATTGGCTACAAATATAGAACAGCGGTCGCAATGGTGATCTATACAGTTACAGATTATGTCAATAACGTCACAGGAGGTGACACGGCATCAGTGAGACTGATACTGGAATACTGCCTCCAGTTTTGGTGTCCTCAGTTGAAAAACATGATGTGAAACTGGAGCTGGGGCAGCAAAGAGCCACCAAATGTCCTGAGGGCTGGAGAAAAATGCCTTCTAGTGAGCTATTGAAAGAGCTCAACCTGTCCAGCTTATCAAAAGAAGATTGAAAGGTGACTTCACTGAAGTGTTGAAGTGCCTTAATGGAGAGAAAAGATTGGATATTAAAGGGCTCTTTAATCTAGCAGAGAAAAGCATAACAAGACCCAATGTCTGGAAGGTGAAAAGAGACAAATTCATATTACAACTAAGGCACAAAGATTCAACAGCGAGGATGATTGACCACAGGAACAAAGTACCAAGGAAAGTGGTGGATTCTCCATCTCCTGATGTCATTTCATGAAGACTAGATGCCTTTCTGGAATGTGTTAGCTTCAAAAAGTAGCTATTGTGTCATACAGGAGGCCTGTAATATGCAGGGGGTCAGATTAGATGCTCTAATGGTCTCTTCTGGCAATAAAGTCGACTCATTTCTGAAAAACTGAGTGTAGCATTGGGAGCAGCGTCTGATGTTTCCCTGTCTAGCCGGCTTGTTGCCTAGAACAAATGCTCCTTGAGTGGGGTGATCCACAGGGAGTAGCTCAAACCTCCAAAGTGCCTGGCCAGGGGCAGGAAATTAGCCCAGCAAGGGAGGGGTGTGGCAGTGACATCACAAAGGCCTTTGGCAGGACCTGAGACTCTTGGTCAAAGGTGGTGGGGAGGTGGTGACCTCACAGAGAGATGCTGACATCAGCCAGGCAGGACTGGGGCAAGGGGCCAGGGAAACCTCAGAGACCCCTGTGGCTTTGCTTCAGCAAGTCTCCTTCTCCAGGTCTCTCTTTGAGGACTGAGGGAGTATTCGGGTTCACGGACGTGAGCACCAGGAAGAACCTCTTTCAAGTTTTCTCCTTCCCTTTTCGTGATTTTACTAGAAAACAGCCGTCCCTGTTTAGAAGGTAAGAGCCTCCTGGAGGTTTGAAACCTGTTCAGTCTGATCCATCTGGTGACAGTTGAATTCTAGGCATGGAAAACATGAGCTTAAGGAGGCAGAATTTTATTGCTCACCTGGGATTTTGTCCCTTAGAATCACCGGGGATATTAGGTTTTGTCCTTTTTGTTTCCCCTTTTCCTCCATCCCTCCCTCCCTCCTTTCTCTTCGTTTCTTGCTTCTTTTGTTCTTTCTCCTGTTCCCCTCCCAACACCAGGAGAGTAGTGTGTGTGTGTGTGTGGCGGGGGAGGGCTCTGCAGCTCCCACTGTGGGAAGTCCACACAAAAATGTGGGGCTGAAATAGTGCTCGGGCAGTGATCCCCACCAGTGACCTGGGCCATCCTTTGGGCTCTGTGGTGAGAACTCTCAGCCTCCCGTCCTCAGTCTCTACCCTGATTGGCTCAGCAGGGGGTTATTGACAGGGAGGAGACTCAGGTCCTTGTTCTCTTTTAAGACCAAGGAAATAAGTCAGAACCAGTTCTATGTTTGATGAATTTTGCTGCTTCTCTGCATTAATGGTCTCTGAGCAGTTCATGATTCTCTCTGACATTGCAGTTCTCCTCAAATACTTGCTGAATAATTACTGTCACTGTTGTTGGTCTGGAGCTCATCTGAGAGCACTTTATTCAGGTCATTCAGTGTATGGAATTCAAGATCCGAAGGTTAGTTTGAAAATCAGGGCTCTTGGGTCCTATTCCCAACTCTGCCCCTGACTGGCCGTGTGACCTCAGACAAGTCAATTCTTCTTTCTCAGCCTTAGCTTCTCTCTCTTTCAAGTAGGGATAATAATGATCTGCTCCTACCTAGCTCAACACACTCACTCTTCCCCAACACACACACTGTCTCTCCCCACACACACACAGTCTCTACTCCGCCACGCACACCGCAGTTGAAAAGCAGCTGGTAATCTAGTAAGATGCCCATGGAACGGTGGGATAGAGAAACTGCATCATGTGATGCTGTACCAGCCCGTGAGGCATTGCAAACCCTTCCCAAAACACCCTGCAGCTAGTTGCACAGTGGGATAGTTACCCACAGTGCACTGCTCTCTCTTGCCATCCAAGAACTGCTAGCATGGATGTGCTCTGGTGACACAAGGGGCATAGGGAGGACATTCAATAGCTGTTTAGTTAAAACACTTTAACTAAAGCAGCAATGCCAGGGGGTTGGTGGCTCCTTTCTTACCTCACCCTGGAGTAAACTCATCTTTTTATTCCATTCTTGATGTTTCATGGAATAACAACAGACGACCGAAGAAAGACATGGACAGGGTGGGTCTCAGGGGAGGGGCAGAGAGATGGGGGTGGTGGGCAGGGTGGGTTGCAGGGATGGGTCAGAGAGGTGGCGGTGGCGGCTGGTGGGCAGACCTTGTGGTAGGGGGTGGAGAGGCACGAGCAGGAGGCAGGAAGGCCTTGGGGGAGGAGGGGAGCGAGCGAAAGGTGGATCAGCCGTCCTCAGCCAAAGAGGAAGAGCGGGGGGTGGGAAGTGGCCACACAGAAGCATGGGGGGAGCACAGGTGGGGCCTCAGAGAGAGGAGAAGTGTGGGGGGAGCAATGCCATGGTCTGGGCACCAATGGGCCCCCCACTTCTAGGGAGCTTCCAGCGCTCACACCCAGCCTCCCCAAATGCAAGAGCCATGGGACACCTATTCTCTTCATCTTCACTAACCAAGCCCCTCCGCAAGCTATGTTGTTTGGAGAAGCCCTCCTGTTGACACAGCGCTATCTGCACCGGGGTTAGGCTGATATAACTGCATTGCTTAGGGAGGTAAATTTTTTACACCCCTGAGTAATGTAGTTACACCGATCTAATTTTGTAGTGTAGACCTGTCCAAAGAACCTTGGGAGTAAAACTTCCCCTGCTCCTCTGCTTTACTGAATCCAAACACCAGCAAAGCTTGTCAGGCCCAGATGGAGGTTGGCAGAGAGTCAGGTGTGTGCAGACATGATCCCTTCAGCAACTGTAGGCACCATGGCTTAGCTGGCTAAAACCACTGTTTTGTATACAGGGGATCCTGGGTTCAAGTTCCAGTGGTACCTTACTGAGTTGCTTTTGGGGCACCTGGTACTGGCTACTGTCAGAAGACAAGATTCAGAGCTAGATGGACCTTCGGTCTAGCCTAGTGTGGTTTTTCTTCTGGTTTAAATTACACTCACAGGCACTGATGATAGAGTTACTGAAAGTTTGGGAGTTAGGAGCTGATAGGTCTGTGGTCCAGTCCCCTCACAGACAACCTCCTCCCTCTGGGACAGGGGCAGGTCTGAGCTCTCACACCAAATGCTCATTGTGGCTGCCAGAATCTGTGGGCAGCTCGGTTAGTTTATGCCGAGGTTTGAGTCCTGTTTTGTGCACTGTGTCTGAAAATGAAAATCCTAACCTGCCCCTTGAAATAACAAAAGCAGCAGGACGTGTTTCTGTCCCTGCCCCAGAGCAGACAGACCAATGGAGAAATGCCATGAGTCCAGGGTAATACTCCCCTGCAGTTTTACCATTTCCACTTGCTAAACCCCCTCCCAACCTTCTGGGCTCCTGGAGCAGGGGACTGAGCCTGAGCCGAGACACGGACACTGCAACTTTACAGCCCAAGCCGCATGACCCTGATTAATGTGACATGGGCCAGTCGTGGGTGTTTCATTGCACTGGAGACGTAGCCTAATGTTATGTCTACACTGCGATTAACACACCCAGGGCACCTGTCGCAAAGCCCGGGTCAGCTGACTCAGGGTTATGGGGCTTGGGCTGCAAGACTATAAAATTACAGTGCAGACAGATGGGCTTGAGCCCAACCTCTGAGACCCCACAAGGGGTGAGGGTTTCCGAACCCAGGCTTCAGTGTGAACACAAATATCTGCACCACAGTTTTTAGCCTCTCAGCTTTAGCTTCATGAGCCCATGTCAGATGGTCCAGGCCAGCCATGCTGCCATCTTTATCCCAGGAGAGATGGACTCTAAGGGTACGTCTCCACATAGCAATGTCAGCTCAGGTGTGGCACGCTGTGCTCAAAGCAGCACCCTGGAAGCCCCATATTCACCACTCCCCTATAATGATGATACGGTTTGTACAAAGTCTGCCTGGTGAGGTATCATTTCAAAAGTCTTGGTCTGTTGAACATTAATATTGTGTTGGATTGTGTGTGTAGCATTGGCTGGGAAGTTTTGCTCTGTCTGTGTGACTGAGATGAGGTTGGGAAATGCCCACCACCAGCCTTTCAGGTGTGACAATGGAGGAGCCAGACTCGCTGCTGGCCCATTAAAGAGATCCCAAGGACTATCCCAGGCAGGAACCGTGTACAATGCAGACTTCTCCGAGATAGCACAGCGACAATGGACACTGCTTGCTCACATCCTAGCAAAGGGACTTCCTAGCCAGTTGGAAGAAACTATGATAGGTGGGGTAGAGACATTATAAATTGGCCTCTCTCCCCCACAACTCAACAGCTGGAAATACACCTGGATGACAAAACTGATTCAGAAATCAGAAGAGAATAATAATAATACATTCAAACCAAAGTCCCCAAACAGACTAGTAGTGGTTTCTCAGCAGAAAATTTTCAGTTTGGGGAATTTTGTTTTCCCAGTCAGACTTTGCCAAGGGAAGCAGAGAGAAAATGGTTGAGTTGTCTCCTTCAGAACAGCTTGGCCTAGACACTGGGTTTGGTTCACTGTTGTGGCCTTGCTCAGGTTGGGGGTATTTTAATTATTTGGGGAGGTCCCAGGGTGTTTGGGGGAGATTATGGGGCTGTTCCCTTTGAGATAAAAACTAAGAAATGCAGGACTAGAGAATTTTTCTAGAAATCTGGGATTTAGACATTTTATTTGAAGCAAGGCGGGGAGGCAGCTGAGATTCTGAGAAGGTTTTTGTTTGCAAGAAACCTCATTGTTTGATCTGTCATTATACCAAGTGGGGAGATGGTTGTCTATAAAGGAGAGTGAAGACTAAATGCAGCCCATGAGGGTGGGATTTGAACCGTGCACGCAGGGCACAATGGATTAACAGCATCACCTTAACCACTCGGCCACCTCATCTGAGCTGCTAAGATAAGGACAGGAGGAAAAAATCTAAGGCTGGCAGAGATAGGGCCACTAAGGAGTTTTTAAATACTAAGCATAAGCAGGGGCTGAATGAGCTCCCCCCTCACATCTAGTGAGGAGCTGGGGGAAGGCTTCAGGAACAGGCCGTGTTTGCATAGACACCTCTACTCTGCCTAGCTATGCAGCATGATGGGGCCGCTTCCCCAAAATGACCAGTTGTGGATGGTGGTGGGTAACAAATCACTTTAGGATTGAGTGCAATGAAATGTTATTCTCCTTCCTGTACGAGTGAAGGGCAGCGGAACGTACCTAGGCCGTCCTGACGGAGGGGTGGGTGGGGGAGGAATCGCTCTCATTGGACGGCAGAGAAGTGATGGAGGACGTCACCCTAACCCAGTGGCCCCCAAACATTTCACACTGCGCCCTCGTATCCATGGCTGTGGCCCCTCGGAAGCCGCGGTCGAGAACCGGGGCTGGGAGTGGGGCCGTTGCTTGCTGGGGAGAGGGGTGCGGACAGAGGTCAGGGGGTCGAGGCCGGGCTGGGAGCCAGGGGCCCAGGCTGAGGGTGGGGTTGGGGAAGAGCTGGGACAGAGTGGGGCTCAGTGGGGCTCCCTCCCTGCCCTCCATGGGGGCTGGCTCAGGCCCTGAGGTGCCCCCATCAAGCTTCCTCTGTCCCCCTAGGAGTCACGCCCCACATTTTGGGGACCACTGACCCCTACTCGCTAAGCAGGGGCTAGTGATGCCAAAGCCCAGGGGAAAGGGAGAACAAGTGCAGGGGCCCCAGCACCGGAACCATGACCCCCCCACTTCTGTGTGTGGCTCCGCCCCCTTCCACACCTTCCACCCACGGCCCCACCCACTGTCACCTCTGTTCCACCCCTTCCCCCACTGGCCCCACCCGGTCACTCCTTTACCCCGGCCCCGCTGCGGCCCCGAGACCAGAGAAGCTCTGTGCCCCTGCTGCAGCCCCCGGGCCCCAGGGGGGCCTAATTTGGCCAGGGCCCCTAGTCATGGGCCCCACTGTCCCCTTGGCGACGCAAGGTTTGGGGAGGCTGAGCCCCCCCCGAGCCTCCATTACGAGCCGCCCAGGCTACCTCTGCTCAGTGGGTGGCCAGTCTCTCTGTGTCTCTGCTGCTCGTGCTGGGGAGCCCGGCCGGCTTTAGGGGTGGGGCCCCCGGCAGCCGCCCAGGGCTCCAGGGGGTCAAAGGGCACCGTGTGGCCGTGCAAAGGTGCTCACTGCTCTCCCCTGCCCCAATGCTCCTCCGTGGCCCCATAGAGGCTGGGGGGAGCGAGGAGCAGCACTATGTGCTCCCTGCGTCCTGGTCACTGTCCCCACCTGGGCTGGGCTGTGAGGGGAGCATCAGAAGCTGCTGCTTTCTGCCCTCCCCTGACTCAGCCCGGCTGAGGAAAGTGACCTGGATGCAGGGAGCTCGGATAATGTCAATTTTCGCCCACCTCCCACTCCCCGACAGCCCCTAGGGGTGCCCGGAGGAGCAACGTCCCAGGGAGGAGCAATGCCACCTGCTCCATGCACACAGGTCAGTGTCCCCACGTGGTCCAGGAGGGCGCACTGGGGTTAGGGGTGAAGGGGGTGCAGGAGAGGGGCAGTGGTGGCACAGGAGGGGGTGCAGGGGTTGGGGTGAAGGGGGTGCAGGAGAGGGGCAGTGGCTGGGGCACAGGAGGGGCACAGGGTTTAGGGGTGAAGGGGGTGCAGGAGAGGCGCAGTTCCTGGTGGCACAGGAGGGGGCGCAGGGGTTAGGGGGTGAAGGGGGAGCAGGAGAGGGGCAGTGGCTGGTGGCACAGGAGGGGGCACAGGGGTTGGGGTGAAGGGGGTGCAGGAGGGGGCTGTGGCTGGGGACACAGGAGGGGACGCAGGGGTTGGGGTGAAGAGGGAGCAGGAGGGGGCAGTGGCTGGTGGCATAGGAGGGGGCGCAGGGGTTAGGGGTGAAGGGGGTGCAGGAGAGGGGCAGTGGCTGGTGGCACAGGAGGGGGCGCAGGGGTTAGGGGTGAAGGGGGTGCCGGAGAGGTGCAGTGGCTAGGTGCACAGGAGGGGGCGCAGGGTTTAGGGCTGAAGGGGGTGCAGGAGAGGGGCAGTGGCTGGGGGCACAGGAGGGGGTGCAGGGGTTGGGGTGAAGGGGGTGCAGGAGAGGGGCAATGGCTGGTGGCACAGGAGGGGGAGCAGGGGTTGGGGTGAAGGGGGTACAGGAGAGGGGCAGTGGCTGGTGGCACAGGAGGGGGCGCAGGGGTTAGGGTGAAGGGGGTGCAGGAGAGGGGCAGTGGCTGGGGGCTCAGGAGGGGGTGCAGGGGTTGGGATGAAGGGGGGCAGGAGAGGGGCAGAGGCTGGTGGCACAGGAGGGGGTGCAGGGGTTAGGGGGGAAGGGGGGCAGGAGAGGGGCAGTGGCTGGGGGCACAGGAGGGAGAGCAGGGGTTGTGGTGAAGGGGGTGCAGGAGAGGGGCAGAGGCTGGTGGCACAGGAGGGGGCGCAGGGGTTAGGGGTGAAGGGGGGCAGGAGAGGGGCAGAGGCTGGTGGCACAGGAGGGGGCGCAGGGGTTGGGGTGAAGGGGGTGCAGGAGAGGGGCAGTGGCTGGGGGCACAGGAGGGGGCGCAGGGGTTAGGGGTGAAGGGGGTTCAGGAGAGGGGCAGTGGCTGGTGGCACAGGAGGGGGTGCAGGAGTTAGGGGTGAAGGGGGTGCAGGAGAGGCGCAGTTCCTGGTGGCACAGGAGGGGGCGCAGGGGTTAGGGGTGAAGGGGGTGCAGGAGAGGGGCAGTGGCTGGTGGCACAGGAGGGGGTGCAGGGGTTGGGGTGAAGGGGGTGCAGGAGAGGGGCAGTGGCTGGGGACACAGGAGGGGGCACAGGGGTTGGGGTTGAAGGGGTTCCGGAAACGGACAGTTGCTGGTGGCAAAGGAGGGGGCGCAGGGGTTAGGGGTGAAGGGGGTGCAGGAAGGGGTAGTGGCTGGTGGCACAGGAGGGGGCGTAGGGGTTAGGGGTGAAGGGGGTGCAGGAGAGGGGCAGTGGTTGGTGGCACAGGAGGGGGTGCAGGGGTTAGGGGTGAAGGGGGTGCAGGAGAGGGGCAGTGGCTGGTGGCACAGGAGGGGGCACAGGGGTTAGGGATGAAGGGGGTGCAGGAGAGGGGCAGTGGATGGGGGCACAGGAGGGGGCACAGGAGTTAGGGGTGAAGGGGGTGCAGGAGAGGCACAGTTCCTGGTGGCACAGGAGGGGGCGCAGGGGTTAGGGGTGAAGGGGGTGCAGGAGAGGGGCAGTGGCTGGTGGCACAGGAGGGGGTGCAGGGGTTGGGGTGAAGGGGGTGCAGGAGAGGAGCAGTGGCTGGGGGCACAGGAGGGGGCACAGGGGTTGGGGTGAAGGGGGTTCAGGAGAGGGACAGTGGCTGGTGGCATAGGAGGGGGCGCAGGGGTTAGGGGTGAAGGGGGTGCAGGAAGGGGTAGTGGCTGGTGGCACAGGAGGGGGCGTAGGGGTTAGGGGTGAAGGGGGTGCAGGAGAGGAGCAGTGGCTGGGGGCAGAGGAGGGGGTGCAGGGGTTGGGGTGAAGGGGTGCAGGAGAGGGGCAGTGGCTGGTGGCACAGGAGGGGGTGCAGGGGTTGGGGTGAAGGGGGTGCAGGAGAGGAGCAGTGGCTGGGGGCACAGGAGGGGGCGCAGGAGTTAGGGGTGAAGGGGGTGCCGGAGAGGGGCAGAGGCTGGTGGCACAGGAGGGGGCGCAGGGGTTAGGGGTGCAGGAGAGGGGCAGTGGCTGGGGGCACAGGAGGGGCGCAGGGGTTAGGGGTGAAGGGGTGCAGGAGAGGGGCAGTGGCTGGTGGCACAGGAGGGGGTGGAGGGGTTAGGGGTGAAGGGGACACAGGAGAGGGGCAGTGGCTGGTGGCACAGGAGGGGGCACAGGGGTTAGGGGTGAAGGGGGTGCAGGAGAGGGGCAGTGGCTGGTGGCACAGGAGGGGGTGCAGGGGTTAGGGGTGAAGGGGCACAGGAGAGGGGCAGTGGCTGGGGGCACAGGAGGGGGTGCAGGAGTTAAGGGCAAAGGGGACACAGCGCAGGGGTTAGGGCACAGGAGGGGGCAGAGTTAGGGGTGGGGGAGGTGCAAGTGTCAGGAGTGCAGGAGCTGGGGGTAAAGGGGGCGGGGGATCGTCCAGGGGCGATGGGGAAGGGCCAAAGTACAAGGTTTGCCCAGGGCACCATTTCCCCTCACGCGGGTCCTTGGTAACATTTCTTGCTGGGAGGGGGAGGGGAGAGACGAGGCGTTTTCTCTCTGTTTCTTTCCTCTCCGTTTTCTGCTCCTTCCTTCAATTCCAGAAACCTCCCTTGTGTGTCAGACGGTGCAGTGACGCCCTCCCCACCCCAGGCCTCTGGAGCCTCTGGAGCAGGAAGATCCCAGGAGCTGAGGATGGATCCAGGGGTGGCAGGAAGGAGTCCTAGCAGCTCTTCTGGGAGCGCAGGAGAGGAATGACTCCCCCTGCTCTAGCTTCTCCCCGTGGGGCTCTGGGGAGCAGGGAGGGTTGTGTGATAAATTCCATCCAACTCCCCCTTTGATCCAAGCCGAGGGGCGTCTCAGCTCTGCACGATCCCCTTGGCAGGGCCAAACAAGGGATGTTTTCCACTGCCCAGGAGACCCAGCCAGGGACTGATGTGCTGGAGATATGTCAGGAAAAGGGTCCGTCTGAATTGCCAAGGCAGGAAACGAACCATCTACAGCAACGTCATTAACCACAAACACACTCTAGCCATGCTCCAGCCAGTGGGGAAATGGGCAGGAACTCTGGCTGCTCAGCCATGGCCACACGTCCAGAGCTGCACAGCAGTGAGTGTGCTGGGGAAGCTGGTCTGAGCAAACAATTGGAAATGACCCTTCAGTGAGAACAGAACCAGAGTGTAGAAAGGCCCCTGTGTTAAGTGGTTGTGGCTGAGGCCTTAGGGAGCTGGGTTAGAAGCCACAGGGTGGCTCTGTGGAGGTTTGATTCTTGCCAGCTAGGCAAGGCTGGTATGTGGTGTCTCCATGGCTGCACTTTCAGTGATGCAGGTTTCTCTCTCCCATTGTTCCATGGGCATCCTACTAGATTGCCAGCTGCTTTTCAACTGCATTGTGGAGACTGTGTGTGTGGGGAGAGAGTGTGTGTGTTGGGGAAGAGTGAGTGTGCTGAGCTAGGTAGGAGCAGATCATTATTATCCCTACTTGAAAGAGGGAGAAGCTAAGGCTGAGAAAGGAGACTTGACTTGTCTTACGTGACACAGCCAGCCAGTGGCAGAGTTGGGAATAGGACCCAAGAGCCCTGATTTTCAAACTAACCATCAGATCTTGAATTTCAGATATGGAATGACCTGAGTAAAGTGCTCTCAGATGAGCTCCAGACCAACAACAGTGACAGTAATTATTCAGCAAGTATTTGAGGAGAATTGCAATGTTAGAGAGAATCATGAACTGCTCAGAGACCATTAATGCAGAGAAGCAGCAAAATTCATCAAACACAGAACTGGTTCTGACTTATTTCCTTGGTCTTAAAAGAGAACAACAAGGACCTGACTCTCCTCCCTGTCAATAACCCCCTGCTCAGCCAATCAGGGTAGAGACTGAGGGCGGGAGGCTGAGGGTTCTCACCAGAGAACCCAAAGGATGGCCCAGGTCACTGGTGGGGAATCACTGCCCGAGCACTATTTCAGCCCCACATTTTTGGGTGGACCTCCCACAGTGGGAGCTGCAGAGCACTCCCCTGCAACACACAAACCTCTCCTAATGTTGGGAGGGGCACAGGAGAAAGGACAAAAGAAGCAAGAGACGAAGAGAAAAGAGGGAGAGATGGAGGAAAAGGTGAAAGAAAAACAACAAACCCTAATGTCCCCAGTGATTCTAAGGGACAAAATCTCAAGTGCGCAATAAACTTCTGCCTCCTTAAGCTCGTGTTTTCCATGCCTAGAATTCAACTGTCACCAGATGGATCAGACTGAACAGGTTTCAAACCTCCAGGAGGCTCTTACCTTCTAAACAGGGACGGCTGTTTTCTAGTAAAATCACGAAAAGGGAAGGAGAAAACTTGAAAGAGGTTCTTCCTGGTGCTCACGTCCGTGAACCCGAATACTCCCTCAGTCCTCAAAGAGAGACCTGGAGAAGGAGACTTGCTGAAGCAAAGCCACAGGGGTCTCTGAGGTTTCCCTGGCCCCTTGCCCCAGTCCTGCCTGGCTGATGTCAGCATCTCTCTGTGAGGTCACCACCTCCCCACCACCTTTGACCAAGAGTCTCAGGTCCTGCCAAAGGCCTTTGTGATGTCACTGCCACACCCCTCCCTTGCTGGGCTAATTTCCTGCCCCTGGCCAGGCACTTTGGAGGTTTGAGCTACTCCCTGTGGATCACCCCACTCAAGGAGCATTTGTTCTAGGCAACAAGCCGGCTAGACAGGGAAACATCAGATGCTGCTCCCAATGCTACACTCAGATTTTCAGAAATTAGTCGACTTTATGGCCAGAAGAGACCATTAGAGCATCTAATCTGACCGCCTGTGCCTCCTGTATGACACATTAGCAGGTGAGGGAGGGGGGCTGAGGAGGTGAGTGGGAGGGGCTGGTGAGCCGGCAGCAGGGGACTGAGGAGATGAGCTATGAGTCAGTGGCTGACCTGTTCTGCTGATCTGGTCTGGCTCCCAGCCCCTTTCCAAGGGTTGCAGCTGTCTGGAGGCGCTGCCTTCCACGCCTTCCTCAGTCCCACCTCATTCACTCCACAGAGCAACTGATTACAAAGTGGGGGGAAGATTTTATTCTACTTCTACCTTAATTCTACTACCTTAGAGGCCCGCTGAAACATATTACGAAGGTTCAATGCCACCGTTTGGGCGGGGAGGTGCTGGGGAAGGAGGGTTTGTTTCCACGGGGCGGGTGGCGCTTGGGGGGGGATTGTTTCGGGGAGGGGGCTCGACGGCGCTGGGGGGTGGTGTTCGGTGAGGCCGGGGGGGTTTCATCCCTCCGCTGTTTTCTTTGGAGTAATATTGCCCTCGCCGCTTTACGAGTTGTGCAGGCCTGGACTAAACCACAGACTCTGGACTCAGCATTCAAGTATCCTGCAGTCTGAACTTCACATCTGATACATTCCCTCATTGGCTACCATTGTTTGCCCAGCAGGGAAGTGCTTCTTGTCCAACAAGGCAGCCAGATGGGGACCCGTAGGCACGGAATGGCTCTGAAGGAATCAGCTGTTTCTCTCTGCGCTTCATTAAACTTTGGATCCAAATGGTAAAAGACAGTTGTGCCCAATTTAATCATGGCGTCCTTCAGGAGTGTGATCAATGCCACTTAACTAGGGAGCAGGGTTCTAAAAATAGTTTACCTGGGCCACAGGTCACCATAGGTTCCATCTCGGGGGTGAAAATCAACCACTAGTACCTGCAATTTCTACCTGAGCTCTTGTCAAATCTTTGACCTTCCTTGGAGTAATTTTACACTTCTCTGGTGTAGAATTCTTCTCCAACCGCACAACAGATCAGTAGCGACAGTGAGATACAACTCCCCCAACTATGCCCTTTTATTTCTTTAATGTGCTGGCACAGATTTAAATTAGGGACTAAATTCAGGTGCGACTTAGAATCCCTGTAAGACAACAAATGTCAGGTCTCTATTAAAAAGAGGTATCTTTCTGCAGCTACAGCACATTCAACACAGATTTCATTTTCTACACATTTGCAGCATCTCCCAGGGGTGAGCTGAAGAGAAAAGTCACTTCCATGTTTCCCATCTCTACGTCGATAGGGACTGTATTTCCCAAATAATAGGCAACATGCAGCTAATGAGGAAGGAGATCTCTTCAGGAGCCACTTCCTGCAGGGCCTGGGCCACAACGGCTTTGGGAGCCCAATGCATGGGTACTTTGTTTAGTTACAAGTTATTTACGAGGGAATCCTCTTCCCAGCCCTTTAGAAAAAATACTGACCTAACCAACTGCACAACAGGGGGATTGGGATGGTGATGGGGAATAAGGGAATCCCTCTGATTTACAACATCTTCTTCTGTTGTTACAGAGGGTGAAATGACATTTTCCCCTATCCCTGCCCTGTTCCTGCTCTTTGTTATAATTCAATATATTTTAAGTGAGAAAAATGGTAGTAAAAATATCTGCTCCCCAGCACAACCTGAACCAACATCAGAGCAACTGGGAGTGAAACAACTTCTTCCCCAAGAGTGAACTCGATGACTAACAATGGCTTTGAAATGGGAGAACAGTATAATCGGGATGCTCAGGGTTTGTTTATACTAGGAACAGTGATGGAGTTTAGGTCAGGTCAAGGGGGAAGCTAATGCCAACCCCTGCACCTGGGCTGCATCTGCTCTACAACTATAATAGTCTTGTTACACCAAGTTCACTAACTTGAGCAGCCAACGCCATGTACAGCCCTAGTGGATGTCAGGCACAGGTAGTTTTAGCCTCAGTGTAGCTTGTTGGAATCAAACCTCTCCCCTATCAGGAGCTGACGAACATTCCTGGCTGGAGGGACACACACTCCTTCGACTCAAAGGAAAGGAGTTGATAGAAAAGATCACAGGATTGACCCCAAAGAAGGGAATTAGCAAATGTGATTAAAAAAAAAAATCTTTCTCCAGCCCTAGTCAAGGGATTTATAACAGTTCTCTCTCATGTGGATTCTCTGATGTGTGATAAGGTTTGAGCGCTGATTGAAGCTTTTCCCGCACTCAGGGCATGTGTAGGGCATCTCCCCTGTGTGGATTCTCCGATGTGTGATAAGGTTTGAGCTCTGATTGAAGCTTTTCCCGCACTCAGAGCACGTGTAGGGCGTCTCCCCTGTGTGGATTCTCTCATGTCTGATAAGGTGAGAGCGCCACCCGAAGCTTTTCCCGCACTCAGGGCATGTGTAGGGCATCTCCCCTGTGTGGATTCTCCGATGTGTGATAAGGTTTGAGCTCTGATTGAAGCTTTTCCCGCACTCAGCGCACGTGTAGGGCGTCTCCCCAGTGTGGATTCTCTGATGTGTAATAAGGTTTGAGCGTCGATTGAAGCTTTTCCCGCACTCAGGGCACATGTAGTGTGTCTCTTCCAAGTTGATTCTGTTGCGTGGAATAAGGTCTGAGTGGCTACTGTAGTTTTCCTCTGGCCTCTGCTGAGTCTCACAGGCTTTTGTGTTTTCTGGGAGTGCACAACTCCTGGAAACATTCCCTTTGGATCTTCCTGATAACAGCCAATGTGGATCTACTTGCACAGTGTCTTCCTGCTGGGGTTTCTCCTCCTCGTTCTCACTCACCAGCCCATCACCGGATGGGAGACAGAGAGAATCCAGACATAGGTCACTCCTTGTGCCTGAGAAAAAGGAAATGTCAGAGAGAGGAATGGAAAAATGGATGAACAAACCAAAATATATGTGGGAGAGATCAAACCTATCAGGTGCTGATTTTCTCCAAACCCTTCCACAGAGAAGAGAGGAAGGGATCAGTTCTGGGTCCTCATTGCACCATAACTCTCAGGGGAAAGTGAGATCAGGGAGGGACCTGCTGCCAGTTGTCAGTCAGAATAGGAGGGAAGGCATGAGTGACATCTGCCATAATGATTCCACATCTGCAGGGAACAATCCTGAACTTGAAGAGCTCACAGGGTCTTTGTAGGGCATCCCAAATGTTTCCTGCATTCTTAAGCAGTTGTTGAACCAATTCCTCACCTGCAAAGGCAGCTCTCGGGACCACTTCTTTCTCAGAGCCCTGGAGGTCCGGGACCCACGGCTCTTCCCCTTGTTCCAGCTGTGAGATCACATCAGGTTTGGAAACTGGAAACCCTACTGCAGGCAAAGAAAACAAGGGAGGTCAGTGGAATTTGTCGGATACGTGTCACAAAGAATATTCCATAGTTTTAACCCCATCTCATTTTTAGGCAGTAACATCTGTAGCTCTCAGGATTCATCGGCTTGCCTGCATAAATCTCTCTTTTCTTATAAGTACGGTATTGTGATAGGTTTATTAATTCATATTAAAAATACATTTGGCTGTAATGCAAGAAACCTACAGGCGAAAAACCTGCATTTTAAGCTAAAGCAAAGTTAGCATAGCTACATCCTGTGCCCTTTTACCCAGAAAAGCAACTGTTTTTCCTATAGCCAAATAAAGTGCCTATGCTTAGGTCTAAGACCCTTTACCTAGACCAACAGACAATGAAGAATAACAAAGGAGATTTTTCAAAGTTGCACTCACAGACTTAACAAGTACCCCACAAGTGCGCAGATACCTGTCATCCATATGCACATACATACTAGCCTATGGAGTAAGCCTACCCTAACATTTCTATGGGGGAAGACTGAAATTTGGGCATAAGAGGAAGGATTTCCGGTATTTATTTCTATAAAAAGAGGTCCTCACTATGGTATCCTCACCCCCACCTTGACCTCCTCCTTCTTCTCTACACTTCACCATCTTCAGCTACGTATTCATGCTATCCATCTACAACAGCTATTAACCAGTAATAGGCCGCACTTATTTTCTTTTCAAACTTTAAGTTGAAAAGGGACTCGGCTAAGCTTGGTATCTCTAAACTTTATTTTAATTTGTGTATTAGATTATTTAGTTGAGCTAAAAAGTAAATTCCAAAGTAGCTTTGACAGCTCTTTGCATTAGTTTCCCTTGCAAGAGCTGTGAAACCAGAACCGCCATAGGCGAGGCCAACATCAGTTTATCAAAACAGGGTGTGAATATTAACCAAAGTTTGCAGCACATAATATTGTATCATCATACGTATCTCCTGAATAACAGTAATACAATTGTAACTCTGTAATTCTACCTGTTTTACAATTTACTTACTATTTCACTGATTTTAATAAAAAGTCGTTATGACTATATCTGTCTCCGTGTGAGCTTCCTGTCATACCCCCAAAGGTCCCTTTATCAATTCTGTGGAACCTGATTCGAAACACGAACTTTTATCTTCTGATCAAACAAATTGGCGAGCCTAAACCCATATTAATTAATATAAATGATTAAGTATTATTATTAATTAATTAAAATAACTACAAAACAAATTAAATTCAGTTGATAAATCAAATCAACATTACTAACACACCCCAAATAAGGCTACGCATCCCAAGGCCACCTTCCTTGGCTCAAAGTGGCAGGAGAGTTACTATTATAACAAATCATATTCATTACCTTAGTGCCTAAGGACCAACTAACAGTGGGACCCCATTGTGCTAGGCAAAGTGCAAACAGAGAACAGTAGATGGCCCATGCCCTGAAGAATTTACAATCTAAATCAGGGGTAGGCAACCTGCGGCAGCGAGCTGATTTTCAGTGGCACTCACACTGCCTGGGTCCTGGCCCCTGGTCCGAGGGGGGGCTCTGCATTTTAATTTAATTTTAAATTAAGCTTCTTAGACATTTTAAAAACCTTATTTACTTTACACACAACAATAGTTTAGTTCTATATTATAGACTTATAGAAAGAGACCTTCTAAAAACATTAAAATGTGTTACTGGCACACGGAACCTTAAATTAGAGTCAATAAATGAAGACTCGGCACAGCACTGCCCTGATCTAAATAGACAGGACAGACACAGAATGGGGGAAGGGGTAGAACTCACTGTTAAAATAGAGATATTCAGGCCTGCCTGTAAAGCCTAGACTTTAAGAACTTAGGGGTATTTTTATCACTTTGTCTTTATACCCCTGTAACTAGCAAAGAATCAAAATCTCAGTCTGCCTGTGTCTGGGCCTTCTCTCACTAGGCTAGGCTGAGGCCTTGTTCTTACGCTAAGGCCTTTGGCTAAGCAGCAGGGGCAGCCATAAGCTGGGAAGCGAAGGGTCAGATCCTCACATCCCAAACCAGTCACACTGAAATAAGGTGCTATTGGTCTGTTAGGAAGTCGATCCTGTCCTGATCGTGCCCATCACCACCAGATAAAGAAACAGATCTTAAGATGGTTAAAGAAAACTTACTTTGACAGCAGCTGGTCTGGCAATAAATCCCTTATCAATGGTTGTGGTTGTGAAACCCTCATTTCTGTATTGCTTTATCTTTATGGCCACCACTTTTACCTTGTATAAATGTAGCTTTGTGTGGGCCCCTGTGGCGTGGGGCCGCAGGCAGTTGCCCTGCTTGCTGCCCCTTAACGCCAGCCCTGGCTTTTATATGCAGAAAACCAGTTATTGTGGCCCACGTGGGCAGTGGAGTTTTTATAGCGGGGGGGGGCTCAGAAAGAAAAAGGCTGAGAACCCCTGGAGTAAGAGACCATCTGTCACAAAGGTGAGCTCACCTGCGTGGTGAGATATATGGGATCACCCAAGGGGACTGTCTGTGATTCCATGTTAATGCTGTTACAGAGCCTGAAGCATTTACACTGGATACTTGGTTGGTGAAATCTCCATACAGACCTCACACCCAATTTGGGGTTTGTGCCCTGCTTCTTACCAGTCTGCCTGAGGCTGGTGCTCGTGCTCTCGAGACACTGAAGACAGCGTTACAGAGAGAGGGGCTGTGACTTCCCCACGGTCACTGAACAGGTCTGTGACAGAGCCAGGAACAGACCCTGTTAGCTCCAGAGCCCCGTCACCCGCAGCTTGGGAAGGTCCCCCGAGCACACTGTATTAGGCTGCAGGAAGAGGTGTGCAGGGACTGCAGCTGAGCTGCCCTGCCAAGACAGCCTGTGCATCCATGGACAAACCACCTCGCTGGGGGGTGTCCCCTGGGTCAGGAGAAGTCAGTGTCCAGCCCTGTGGGGCTGTGCTCCTGGCTCATACCTCCAGCACTCACTGCTGCCCCTCCCTTACCAGCTGCACTGTTCAGCCAGCCTCAGGCCTCTGTGAGGTCACTTCCTCCCGCCCCCACCACCTCAAACCTTCAAACTGGGACATGGTGCACCAGTACCAATCAGAGTGCACTAGTGTAAACTCTGTCTGTACTAAGGGTTTGCACCAGTGCCTAACACACCAGGGTGGCAGAGACCTTCAGAAACAGCAGTACGGTGGCACTAGAACCTATTTCTAGCTCTGTCACAGACAGCCCGGGTGACCTTGGCCACGTCAATGTTTCTCCTCCCAACTTCAGTCTCTTTACCCAGCTGCCCACTCACTGGGGTCTCCTCTGTCTCCAGAGCTGCTCACCACTACAGTCTGTGTGGGTGTCCCCAGAGCTAAGGCAGGTCAGCTCGGGAATAGTCTTACAAGGGGGGCTGGGGAGTCTCTTTCCCTGGAAGTTTTTAAGGACAGGCAGGACAAAGCTCTGTCAGAGATAATCTACATATACTTGGTCCTGCCTCGGCAGAGAGATCTTGGTGACATCTTGAGGTCCTATCTAGCCCTACATGTCTAGGATGCCATGCGATATATACTGTGATGGGGCAAGGCTGGATGGCTACAGTAAAGTACTGAGGAACAGGTATGTTAGCCCCAGGCTAAGCAAATCCCTAGGACTATGGTAACCAAAATGGCAGTTGCTCCAGGTTAATCAAGGCACCTGGGGCCAATTAAGATCTTTCTAGAAGGCACTGGAGATAGCTACATTGATTGGAGCACCTGCAGCCAATCAGGGCAGGCTAATCAGGGCACCTGGTTTAAAAAGGAGCTCACTCCAGTCAGGGGAGGAGGAGCCAGAGAAGAGAAGTGTGTGTGAGGAGCTGGGAGCAAGAGGCACAAGGAGCTGAAACTGAGAGGGTGTACTACTGGAGCACTGAGGAGTACAAGTGTTATCAGACACCAGAAGGAAGGTCCTGTAGTGAGGATAAAGAAGGTGTTTGGAGGAAGTCTTGGGGAAGTAGCCCAGGGAGTTGTAGCTGTCATGCAGCTGTTACAAGAGGCACTATAGACAGCTGTGATCCACAGGGCCCTGGGCTGGAACCCGGAGTAGAGGGCAGGCCCGGGTTCCCCCAAACCTCCCAACTCCTAATCAGACACAAGAAGAGTTGACCCAGACTGTGGGTTCCACCAGAGGGGAAGATCACTGAGGTGAGGAAATCTACCAATAAGCGCAGGACCCACCAAGGTAGAGGAGGAGCTTTGTCGCAATACATATAAAAACACAATATACAGATTAAAACCCACCACAACATAATGTCAGGCAATTCAGGGGGAAAAAAAACACAACCTACACTCCACAGCATAAAATGACAATACAAAGGAAAAGAAAGGAACACCATGCAAATGACTACATCCTAGGACAAAAGTACACAATGGAAAATAGCTCAACTCAAACCAACACAGCACAGGCACCAAACAAGCTGAAGCAAAACAATGCACCATAAAACTGCTACACAGCATGGTGCGATCACAGTTCCAAATGGCCCCACGCAAAACAGCTCAGCGTAGAACAGGACACAGCACAAGAGAATTATTTCAGTGTAGGCCAGGAAGGGATCTTGAGAGGGCATCTACTCCAGCCCCCTGTGATGAGGCAGGACCAAGTATCCATAGACATTCCCAGACTGGTGTATCTCTAACCTGGTTTTAAAAATCTCCAATGAAGGAAATTCCACAACCTCCCTTGGAAGCCAATGCTATGTGAACACAGGCCAAAACAACGCTGCACACACACACGCTGGGCTTGGGGTTAAGGGGAGAGGCAAGAATTCAAACAATCTGGGTTCAGTTCCCAGTTTTGCCCCAAATTCTCCAGGCAAACTTGTTCGACACCGGCGGCTGGCCCATGCCCGCTGACTTGGGCTCACACGGCTCAGGCTGTGGGGCTGTTTAATTGTGGTGTCCATGTTCCGGCTGGAGCTGCAGCCCAAGGTCTGGCACCCTCCCACCTCGCAGGGTCCTACAGCCTGGCCCCAGCCCGAGCCCAGACACCTACACTGCAATTAAACAGCCCCTTCGCCTGAGCCCTGTGAGCCTGAGTCACCTGGCATGGGCCAGCTGGGGGTTTTTAATGGCAGGGTAGAGATACCCTTGGTGTCTGTGCAGCACCTGTCACAATGGGGACCCTGATCTTGGTCAGTGTCTGTGCAGAGCCCTGCACAACAGGGGCCTGACCTCAGTCGGGACTCTGCAACTCCCGGCATTACAGGATCCCGGATTTTGTTTAGGGCTCCTGCAGCAACTGGTAAAATGTGGGGGCAGGATCTCTGTAAGGGTCAGTGCAGTGCCCAGTACAGTGGTGGGGTGTGATCTTTTTTAGAGTCAATGCAATGCCAGACCCAACAGGGACACAGATCTCAGCTGAGGTCTCTGTAGTGCCCAGCACAATGGAGGCAGCAGTTTGGGTCACAGTCATGCGCTGCCTGGCACAAGGGGGGCCGTGATCTTGGTCCAGGTCTCACTTTTACCTGGCACAACAGTGGGGTCTGATCTCACTTGGGGTCTCTTCAGCGCCTGGCAGAACAGGGCCCAGATCTCAGTTGGGGTCTCTGCAGCACCTGGCAGAACAGGGCCACGCTCAGTACGATAAGAGCCCTGATCTCAGTCACACACTTGGAGAGAAAAGTGGGAAGATTTTTGAGAATTTGATATCAGTATTTCAGAACTGAGGAGAAAATAGGGCACAAACTAAATATTTGTCAATATAAGGGACAAGCATCATGTGGGGAGATTTTATGTCACCATTCAACAGAAAAGATGGGAAATTTGAAGGGATCATACAGGGATATTGAATCAACAAGAGAATGGGACGGATTCTTCTTGCCTCACACTCACAGGGAAAAGGAGAGGGGCTGGAATCAGAAAGTCGCTGGCTGTGGGGAGGGGCTGGCAATGGGGTCTGGGGAGTAGCTGGGAGGGGAAACCTGGGGCTGGGCCGTCTCCATGGGGGACACTGGCTCCTCCCTCCCCTTCCCAGGCCCCGTTGCCAGCAGAGAGTGGCCCCCCCCCAGCCCAGCCCAGAGGTGTCCCTGTCTCAGGGCCCCCCCAGCCCAGCCCAGAGGTGTCCCTGTCTCAGGGCCCCCCCAGCCTCTGCCCATTCACCCTCTGCCCAGCTCAGAAATCACTCGGGGGAACCATTTCCCACCCGCACAAGGACAAATCCCTGCAGATGGAAATGGGGGAAACCCCCCAAACCTGAGACCTGAACTGGCCACTGGCGAAGGGGAGAGAAAATGGGGCACAATCGGGGGGGGGGGGACAGGGAACTTCTCAGGGGTTGGGGGAGGGGGGGTCACCCTGGGCGCTGCTCGTGGCTCTCTAGGGAGAAAGGGGGCAGGACGGGGGAGGAGGGGGGTCCCCACGGGAGGGGGCAGCGGTAAATCCGAGGGGATCTCAGCCCCCCCCCTTTCTCTCCCCGCTCCTCGGGGGTCACCTGCCCCCCCCACCACGTCCGGGCTGCACCGACATTTCCCGCCCGCCCCTCCCCCCTCCAGCCCCCGCCCGGCAGGGACCCCAGGCCGGGCACGGGGGGGTTAATGAAGGGCTCTCCCGCCGCGATCTGCGCATGCCCAGAGCTCCAACGGCACCAACCCTTCTCCGGCCCGGGAGAGGCTCCAACGGCCCCGCGCGAGCCAGGCAGAGCCGCAGGGGCCCGCGCGCGTTTGCAGCTCGGATTGGTCTCTCCCCCCAACGTCACTTCCGGTCCAGGGAGAGTCAGGAACTACATCTCCCAGACTGCCCCGGGGCGCTTCCGCTCTCTCCGCAGCCCAGGTAAGGGAGGTCCCCGGGGCCAGCCAGACCCTCCCCCCACCGCTCATCCTTTCCCCCGGCCCCGCCCCCTCTCCCAGCCGGTGCCTCTCAGACCCCCCCCGCCTTTTCCCGGCGAGCGGCAGAGCTGGGGGGGGGGGCTTGTGACCCCCAGGTAATAACCGCACCCCGCCCAACCCCCAGCCCTGACCCCGCCCCCGGCAGGAGCGTGTCCGCCCCACGCGTGTCCTCGCCCCCGCGCGCTGCCCCCGCGCTGCGCTCCCGGCCCCGGCCATGGCCCCGCTGCCGCACAGAGGGGCGGGGGCCGGGCCGGCGGCTCCTCCCCGGGCCCCACGCAGGGGGTTGGGACACGCGTGGAAGCCGGTGGAGCAGCAGCTCCCCCAGCCCGTGCAGTGCCGGGCTCAGCAGAGGGTGTCAGCTGGGTCCCAGCCGCTGCAGCCCGGGGGGGGGGGGGGGTTGCGGGGCACAGGGAGGGTCTGGGAGCGGGGGGTTGCGGGGCACAGGGCGGGTCTGGGGCAGCTGGGAGCGGGGGGGGGGTTGCGGGGCACAGGGAGGGTCTGGGGCAGCTGGGAGCGGGGGGGGGGTTGCGGGGCACGGGGAGGGTCTGGGGCAGCTGGGAGCGGGGGGGGTTGCGGGGCACGGGGAGGGGCTGGGGCAGCTGGGAGCGGGGGGGGTTGCGGGGCACGGGGAGGGGCTGGGGCAGCTGGGAGCGGGGGGGGATTGTGGGGCACGGGGGGGGGCTGGGGCAGCTGGGAGCGGGGGAGGCGCCGGGAGGGAGGAGGCAGGAGCCGGGAGGGAGAACAAAGAACCGGGACCATCAGCCCCCGGCAGCTCCGGAGAGACCAGACGCTGCTGCCTCCATCGGGAGCTGGGCAGCTGCTGCTTCCCCAGCGGGGTCTGTGCGGGGGGGAGCCCGGCATTAACCCCTCCGGGCCCGGCCGGGGGGGGCTTCTCTGGCTGCAGTGGAGCCAGCTCAGGTGGGGGTTATTGGGGGGTTGCTGGTGGGTTCCTGCTGGAGGGGGAGGGGCAGGAAATACTGAAGAGGTGGCAACTTCTGGGGAGTTAGGGCTGGAGGGGGCAGGGAATACCCTGGGTAAGGAAGGGGAAGGGGACAAAGTGTGACAAACCTGCTGGGACTTGTTTAACATGGGCCTAGATCCTTGGAACAAACACTTGGGTGTTGGGAGAGAAAATTCCCTAATTTGTGAAACAGGAAATAGAGACACCAACCCCCTGGGCGGGGCTGGGAAAACTGACCAGATTTCCAGTGCTGACCCCTCAGCCTGCTAGCCAGGGGCTGGTGTGACATGGAAAGGGGGCACCCACAGGGAGGTGTAGGGAAGATGTCCCAGCCCCTCACATCCAGCTGCTGGCAGTGGGGAGGGTGTTGGGTTCCCCACCGTGGGGCTGTATCAGCCTCTGGCTAGTAGGGGTGTGATGGGTCTGCTGGCAGAGACAAGGGGTCTCTCTTTGTTCTCTCACCTTGATGCCCCCTGGCTGCTCTCAGAAGTGGGGGGATAGGACCCTGCAGACTGTTTCTCTGTCGGAGCTTCCATTTGATTGGCTGCTTTCCCCCACGAATAGTGGGGCTGTGAGTGGGGCAGCAGGTACTGAGTGTTGGGCTCTTGCTCTTTCAGGGGCCGGTCACCTTCGAGGAGGTGGCTGTGCATTTCACCAGGGAAGAGTGGGCTCTGCTGGACCCTACTCAGCGAGCCCTCTACAGAGACGTCATGCAGGAGAACTGTGAGATTGTGACCTCGCTGGGTAAGGGTTCCTGTTCCCTCGGTTCTTGGAAGGGGAAATGAAGAGATAAGGTTCATGCCACCCCCACAATGCCACCTCTGCTCTGCCCTGTTTCAGCATCACCCCGACATGCCAGAGACACCCACACTAGCCCTCTCCCCTCCCCTGTTACAGAGCGCTCTGGGAACAGAGCAGTGCAGCAGAATGTCTAACATGTTCTTCTCTTTGCTAAGATAATATTCGGGTTCAACTCCATCATAGCAAACAGAATCTTCCTCCCCCTGGCCTGCTCTCCAGTACTGAACCTCCTGCACACAGGCCAGATGAGACTTGCACAGTGTTACCACCCCCTCGCCCTCAACCTGAGTTTCCCTTGTGAGTCACTGCCTTCACTTACCCCTTACTAAGCCCCACAGGTCACTCGAACATACGCCCCCAGAGTGCTGACAACCCCCATGGCAAGAACACGTCCTTGGGCACCTTTGCTGACCAAGCCTGCAACACTCAGCATGGAAATGAGGCAGAATTGCCCCCCAAGTTTCACATGCACCTCTCTGCATAGCACAGCTCTGCCCAGCTGCTGCAACCCATCCCTCCATCAGCCAGTCACAGCTACAGCTGGCCCAGTGCACACAGCTGGAGGCATGCGGATAGGTGCTGGGATTCCCACCTGTGAGCACAGCACAGACAATGTCTTTGTCTTAGTCTTTCCTCGGGTCGATTATAGGTTCATAGATTTTAAGGCCTAACTAGTTCCTCGACAGACACCTGACACGCCCCCTTTGGGTGAACGAATATGCGTGTACCTGGTCTGTGGGATCCCAGTAAAACATTAGGCACCCTGTGCCCTCTGCCAGGTGGCATCAAGAGGTCCATGATGAGTCACATCCTTCTCCTCCTCCAGTCGCTGCATTAGAGTGTCTTTAGAATGAGCCGGTTGAGCCCTGTTCCAGCCTTCTGTTTGGGTTCCACGGGGCTCTGTCCTTGGGCCTCTTCTTTTCTTCCTCTGCACCTTATTTCTGGGAATCTCATCCGCGCGCACACATTCAGCTACCATCTCTGTCTAACTCCCAGTTCTGCCTCTCTGCTCCTGGCCTGTCTCCTTCTGTCGCAACTGAAATCTCAGCCCCTCTCTCTCTCTCATCTCCTCACTGATGTCCAGCCATCAGCTAAAGATCAACAGCTGAAGCAAAGCTCTTAATATTCCCCCCAAGCCCTCTCCCCACCTTGTTTCTCTACCGCCGCAGACAGCACCATTGTGCTGCCTGTCACTCAGGCCCATAACCGTGCAATAGCTTTGTCACGGAGCTGCCTCTGGGGCCTCCTATCCAGGCTGTGCCTACACCTTGCATTTTCTTTTTGCGTAACATCCTTAACAATTGGCCTTTCCTATCCATCCGCGCAGCTAGAGCTCTTAGTCATCCTCTCCTGTCTCAGTTACTCCAACATCCTTTTCTCTGACCTCACCTTGCGCATCTCCATTCAGAAGGAAAAAGCGCCCTCCTGGTCCTCGAACATGACTTATGAGGGAAGGTTGAAATAACTGGGCATGTTTAGTTTTGAGAAAAGAGTGAGTGGGGAACTGAGAACAGTCTTCAAATATGTCAAGGGTTGTTATAAGAGAGCAGTGATTAATTGTTCGTCACGTCCACTGAAGGTAGGAGGAGAAGTAATTGGCTTGATCTGCTGCAAGGGAGGTTGAGGGTGGGTAATACCAAAACCTTTCCAGCGATAAGGATAGGGAAGTGCTGGAATGGATTACAAAGAGAGGTTGTGGAATTCTTGTCCCAGGAGGGTTTTAAGAACAGGTCAGACAAACTTCTGGCATATTTACACCTGCTCCTGCCGCAGGGCGATGGGAATGGAGTAGATGACTTCTTGAGGTCCCTTCCAGCCTATATTAGAAGATTGTAGGATTCATTGCCTTAGCCCTTCGTGTTGATCACGTCTCCTGGTGGAGAATTCAGACCATTTATGTGGATCGGCTGGGGGGACAAATTTTGTTCCTAGAGCCCTGAAAATCTGCAGATATCCATGGGCCATTTTTGCGGATCGCAGATCGGATGCGGATATAAATTTTGTATCCATGCAGTGCTCTACCTGTCTTACTTCTGTCTATACCTACAACTTAAATCTATTTCGTACACAGTGACTACATCTGAAATATCATATGAGATCACCATAACAATGATCAATGAATGATAAAACTAACTAATTGGCTCCATGAACCACGGAGATTCTTCCTTTTCCATCCCCACCTGCAAGAGCCGCCGTCTCTCTTTTCTGCATGTTCTTTGGATCTTCGAATTTGTCCCTTCTGAAGTCACGTGGCCTGATTCTTATTTTTTACATTCTTCTTTGGCAGAAGAATTGGTCTGTGGCTCTTGAACTACACCATCTAATTTGCCAGCTTCCTCCACACACAGTGTTTTTTATGCTCCCTCCCTTTATACCTGACTCGCTAGGTTCCCTAATGCCGCAGGATGTGCTTTCCTGACATCTAATGCTGCTGAGATCCTGCCTTCAGTGATATCCCTGCCCTTCCTGGTCCTTACTCCACTGAACCCCCCCAGCCCATGCTTACTGTTCCCAGCTTCCCCTGGACTCTCTCTTTGGCTCTGGGCCTGACTGTCAGCAAGAAGCAGTGCCAGGGACACTTGCCCTCTGTCTGGAGTCGTCACTTTCTGGGAAATGCAGTTCCAGTCTCTGTTTTTTAGGAGCCTCTTTGATAATGAGTGTCTGGCTGTGTGTGTTCCCAGCAAAGATGGGGATAGTTAAATCCCTCCTAAGCAGAGTGTTCTGCACCTTTGAGCACCTGGGGAGCTGGCCCTGCGATTTTATTGTTTAAAATGGACTGGGGTTAAACTAATAGAATGTTTTTATGATGATAAATGGCCTATGAATTCCCCTGATCTCCTTTGTTTTCTTTCCCTTGAGCAGGGTTTCCAGTTTCCCAACCCCCTGTGATCTTCCAGCTGGAAGGAGGGGAAGAGCCCTGGGTCCTGGATCTCCCTGGTTCAGTGAAAAGCGAGATCCTGGGAAGTCCCTGCACAGGTAAGGAAACATTAAACCAACCCAGAAACTGTAAGTGCCTGAGAGAACCCGCTGGAATTCTCCACACAGACTCTGTGAGCTCAGGACAGTCCCCAGCAGATCTCACTCCTGGCTTCCTACAGATGATGACAGACACCTTGGCTGGAGCTCCCTCCCTTGCTACTGAGTGTTTGGATGGGATGTGGGCAGGGCCGGGCGTGGGGAAATGGCACCCGGGGCAAACTTGCATTTTGGTGCCCCTGGCTCCCATGGGCTCCCTAGGCAACCCACGTTCCCTTCCCCCCAACCTCTGCACTGTGTCCCTTTGCCCCAAATGCCTGCTCCCCCTCCTGCACCCCTAATCCCTACACCCCTTCATTCCTAACCTCTGCCCCCCTCATTCACCCCAACACCTGCCCCCTCCTGAGCCCCTAACCCCTGCACTGTGCCCCCTTCACCCCAGCCCTTGCACTCCACTCCTGTGCCGCAATCATTAATGATCTGGAGGATGGTGTGGATTGTGCACTCAGCAAGTTTGCAGATGACACTAAACTGGGAGGAGTGGTTGATACACTGGAGGGTAGGGATAGGATACAGAGGGACCTAGACAAATTAGAGGATTGTGCCAAAAGAAACCTGATGAGGTTCAACAAGGACAAGTGCAGAGTCCAGCACTTAGGGCAGAAGAATCCCATTCACTGTTACAGACTAGGGACCAAGTGGCTAGGAAGCAGTTCTGCAGAAAAGGACCTAGGGGTTACAGTGGATGAGAAGCTGGCTATGAGTCAACAGTGTGCCCTTGTTGCCAAGAAGGCTAATGGCATTTTGGGCTGTATAAATAGGGGCATTGCCAGCAGATCGAGGGACATGATCGTTCCCCTCTATTCGACATTGGTGAGGCCTCATCTGGAGTACTGTGTCCAGTTTTGGGCCCCACACTACAAGAAGGATGTGGAAAAATTGGAAAGAGTCCAGCAGAGGGCAACGAAAAATGATTAGTGGGCTGGAGCATATGACTTATGAGGAGAGGCTGAGGGAACTGGGATTGTTTAGTCTGCAGAAGAGAAGACTGAGGGTGGGATTTGATCGCTGCTTTCAACTGCTGAAGGAGGGTTCCAAAGAGGATGGCTCTAGACTGTTCTCAGTGGTAGCAGATGACAGAACAAGGAGTAATGACCTCAAGTTGCAGTGGGGGAGGACTAGGTTGGATACTAGGAAAAACTATTTCACTAGGAGGATGGTGAAGCACTGGAATGGGTCACCTAGGGAGGTGGAGTCTCCTTCCTTAGAGGTTTTTAAGGCCCGGCTTGACAAAGCCCTGGCTGGGTTGATTTAGTTGGGAATTGGTCCTACTTTGAGCAGGAGGGTGGACTAGATACATCCTGAGGTCCCTTCCAACCCTGAGATTCTATGGTTCTATGCAGCCCTTCACTGCTACCCCCTGCACCACTCTCCTGTGCCCGCAACCCCTGCACTGTGCCCCCTTTGCCTCTAACCCCGGCATCCCCCTCCTGCACCCACGTGGGGAACCTGACCTGGATGCACAAAGCAGCTGGCATTGCTGCTCGCTCCCCCACTGGACTGCTGCTCCCCCGCCCCACACAGCCCTGGGGGGCTGGGAGAGGGGAGCAAGGAGCCACGTCAGGGCTTCCTGCACCCAGGTCACTTTCCCTGCAGGCTGCGTAAGGGGAGGGCAGGAGAGCAGCTGCTCCTGATGTCTCAGCACCGCCCAGGTGGGGAAGTGACTTGGATGCAGGGAGCCCTGGTGTGTGTGTGTGTGTGTGTGTGTGTGTGAGGAGTGTGAGTGTGCCTGAGTGAGTGAGCGCGCTGTCTCTTTAAGAAAGTTCTCAGGGTCAGGAGCCTGAACTAGGCTTGTTCAGACACAAGCAGCTGCCGGCAGCTCCGGCCCCAGAGAGGCAGCAGCACATGCAGATTCCCCCGTCCCATCACCCCAGCTCAGTGGAAATCGGGTACCCGGGTGTGGGGGAGGGGGATCACCCCCCCATCAATCAGCACCTCCCCCCTGCAGATCAGTCAGGAGGATGCTCCCAGTTGGGGGTGGACGGGGCGACTCCGGGGGTGAACGGAGGGTGGGGGGTTGGGGGGACAGGAACAGCAGCAGCTGCACACGTGGAGCAGGGCGGAAGAGGGGCCCTTCTGCTCCGGAGCAATCACCTGACTCTGACGGCTGGTCGTCCAGCTGCCCCCTGCAGCTCGGGTCTCTCCTACTCCCCCACGCAGCTGCTTATCTGCCTCCCTGTGCCGCTTTCATCAGCCCAGCGAGCCTCTCGGCAGCAGGTCAGGTGGGAATCCAAACCCTGCGCCCGGCACCCCCTTGGGTGGGGCACCCGTACGGCCCCCCCCCAAAGGCCGGTCCTGGGTGGGGAGCAGAATTGATCCCCTCCACTGTCCCCTGTGGGGAAGAGTTTGGGGGAATTCAGTCCCTGATTTTTATTTTCTGTCTCTCCAGCACTTACTTGGGTTTGTTCTCTGCCTTTCCATCCCCAATTCTGAGATTTCTCCTCTCTTCTAGCAGGTGATGGGGTGGTGAGGGAGAGCGAGGAGCAGAATCCTCACCAGGAAGATGCTGAGCTCGCCAAAGCGCATGGGGAATTACTGCGAAGAGCCAAAGGGAGTGTGTCCAGCCCCCATGAGCAGGGAAAAGCTGGTGAAAGTTACCACAGACCAGAGAGAGAGCAGGGAAACCACTCAGAGGAGAGAGTGGATGAACCCATTGATTGTCAGGGAACTCACAGGGACCTCAAGGAAACTACGTCCCAGGAGAAAATCCTCACGGAAAAGCGAGAGACTACGTGTAGTGAGTGTGGGAAAAACTTCCATTACCGCTCAGCCCTTATTCGACATGAGATAATCCACACGAAAGAGACACCCTACAAATGCTGTGAGTGTGGGAAAAGCTTCAATCGTACCTCAGCCCTTAGTAGGCATCAGCGAAAACACAGAGGAGACAAACCCTATGAATGCTGTGAGTGCGGGAAAAGCTTCACTCAGCGATATACCCTTAACTCTCATCAGAGAATCCACACAGAAGAGTGACCCTATGAATGCTGCAAGTGCAGGAAAAGCTTCACTCAGAGATCAGCCCTTATCTCTCATCAGACAACGCACACGGGAGAGCGACCCTACGAATGCTGTGAGTGCGGGAAAAACTTCACCCGAAGCTCAAACCTTACTAGGCATCAGAGGATCCACACAGGAGAGAGACCTTATGAATGCCGTGAGTGCGGGAAAAGTTTCAGTCACTTCTCCTCCCTTATCTCTCACCAGAGAGTCCACACAGGAGAGAGACCCTACGAATGTTGCGAGTGTGGAAAAAGCTTCTCTCGGAGCTCAAACCTTACTATGCACCAGACGATCCACACAGGAGAGAGACCCTATGAATGCAGTGAGTGCGGGAAAAGTTTCACTCACCTCTTCTCTCTTATCTCTCACCAGAGAGTCCACACCGGAGAGAGACCCTATCAATGCAGTGAGTGCGGGAAAAGCTTCTCTCGGAGCTCAACCCTTGTCACACATTACAGAGTCCACACCGGAGAGAAACCCTATGAATGCAGTGAGTGCGGGAAAAGCTTCACTCATAGCTCAGGCCTTTCTAAACATCAGAGAATCTGTAAAGGAGATAAACTTCATAAAAACCTTCTCTAGAGCTGTCAGGAGATTTTTTCTTTAATTCTTTTGAGCGTTCCCAGGTAGTGAGTGTTAAGGCTGTTTGCATCTTTTGCACACTGTAGTTCCTCAGCTCCCACACACGAGTTGCCCAATTTTGAAGCTCGCCGGTCTTTGGGGTGGATCCTGTGGTCCTTTGTGTCAACCCCATTCTCCTGCGAGTCATGGGAGTGGGTGTCCTTTCTACCAGGAATGTCCATCATCCCAGGTGGGGGAGATGGGGGGTGTCTTCAACCAGCTACGTTGAGATAAAATCTACCTGGGTCTCATCACTGTGGTTGCCGTGGAGTTAGCTAGCTTGAGTTCACTTTCCTGATGTAATAAGACAGCTATTCTTGCAGTAAAGACATGTGCTAGATAACCCCACTGACTATCCATAGCCCATTTCCTCCTGATCTGACCTAATCACCGTCACATTTCCTTGTCTAAACAAACCTGGAGATTCACATTTATACTTCTCCTCCCAGTGCAAAGTTATTGTTAGAGATGTCAAGTTCCTCTTTGAGGACAGATTGTCTCATTCCCAGTTGTTCTCACATTACCCTGGATTGTGCAGAACAGCAGTTATTTTGTTGACTTTTTTCTCATTTAAAATATATTTAAATATGATGAAGAGCTGGAGCAGTGTCAGGGAAATAAGGGTCATTTTAGGCTCTGTGACACTGGAAGGAGATGGGGCGACTCAGACATTCCATCCTTCCCCATCACCCCAGAACTGTTACCTTGTGCCTGAGCCATGCACAGTTCACCCCTTCGTATTCCTTCGCTTCCCAACGTGTCTGGTGGGGTCATGTTCTTGGCTGTCCATGCTTGGGAATGGTGTTTAGACGTCTTTGATCCTAAATCAGAGTCAGTCTGGCAGGCGATGAAAGTGTCAGACTTGGAAGGGGATTTCAAATGGATCCCAAGCACCGTTCAAATCCCCTTTTCCCTCAATGGCAAAGCTGCTTCTGGGAAGGTCGGCTGTTTTTTCTCCCGCTATGAAGGTGCTAAAACTCCTGTAAATAACACTAATGAGAGAGGTATCAGAGGGGTAGCCATGTTAGTCTGGATCTGTAAAAGCAGCAAAAAATCCTGTGGCACCTGATAGACTATCAGACTTTTGGAGCATGAGCTTTCGTGGGTGAATACCCACTTCGTCAGATGCATGAGAAAGCGCTGGGAGAAGCAGGTTTCAGTGGATCATGGGAGAATTTCTTATCCTGATTCTGAGACATCAGATGTAGCCTAGTCTGGAATTTCACTTTAAATTAAAATGAAAGTGTCTTCTACCTCTCTGTGATATGGGTTTTCTATCTTTCATGCAGGCTCCTTGGTCATATAACTGCATGTTAGTTTTGTTTGACAGAATGTAGCTCAGATTTTTTGGGAAATTTCAGACAAATTACCATTTTTTAACTTCAGGTTTGTTTTTCCCCCTATCTCTGCATGATGACATGGAGAAAATTCAAAAAGTTCAGTCAACAGGAGAGAATACTCTAAGCTGTTGAACATATTATCAAAGAAACAGTCGTATGTTTAAATCTCCACTCTGAAAAGGTGAACAGCAGCAGACCCCAAATGGGTGCAACTGACGGAAGTAAGTGCACATGGTCACAGGGTAGTTCAGTTGTTTAAGTCAATATTGTCTCAGATGATCCAGGGATAGAATTCCACCGCAAGTGATTCAGAATTAGGAAAACGCCCAGGTATTTGGTTCCCAAGGTATTTGTGACCCAGTCCCTACAGGAGGTTACTCCTGAAGAGATCTCCTAGCTAATCCCAACACTTGGGAAATGCTGTCTGTGATGAGGTGCATCCACCCTGCACTGGCACTGCTAGGGTTAACTGCGCCATGTGGGCTGAAGAGGCCACACCCCCTCACCCTCTCTGGGCATGCTCCGACTGGAGACGGAGTATAAACGGGAGCAGCTCAGCCTGGGTGGACTGGGGAGAACAAACCTATGTTGTTGGCATGGGGTGGGGGGGGGAGAGCCCAGGGCTGGGGTGGCAAGGGGCTGCGGGTAGGGGGAAGCCCAGGGCTCAGGCAGCAGGAGCATATGGCGGGGGACCCCAGGGCTGAGGTGGGGGCAGCCAAAATTTTTTTTTGCTTGGGGCGGCAAAAAACCTAGAGCCGACCCTGCCTCCACGCACTGTGAGGTAGGTAGGAGCGGATCATTATTATCCCTACATGAAAGAGGGAGAAGCTAAGGCTGAGAAAGGAGAATTGACTTGTCTTGGGTCACACACCCAGTCAGTGGCAGAGTTGGGAATAGAACCCAAGAGCCCTGATTTTCAAACTAACCATCAGATCTTGAATTTCAGACATTGAATGACCAGAATAAAGTGCTCTGATGAGCTCCAGACCAACAACAGTGACAGTAATTATTCAGCAAGTATTTGAGGAGAACTGCAAGGTTAGAGAAAATCGTGAACTGCTCAGAGACCATTAATGCAGAGAAGCAGCAAAATCCATCAAACACAGAACTGGTTCTGACTTATTTCCTTGGTCTTGAAAGAGAACAACAAGGACCTGAGTCTCCTCCCTGTCAATAACCCCCTGCTCAGCCAATCAGGGATAGAGACTGAGGATGGGAGGCTGAGGGTTCTCACCAGAGAGCCCAAAGGATGGCCCAGGTCACTGGTGGGGATCACTGCCCAAGCACTATTTCAGCCCCATATTTTTGGGTGGACCTCCCCCAGTGGGAGCTGCAGAGCACACCCCCGCAACACAAACACACACACACACACACACCTTTCTGGTGTTGGGAGGAGAACAGATAAAAGGACAAAGGAAGCAAGAGAAAAAGAGGAGGGAGGAAGAGAGGAAGCAAAAAGAACAAACCCTAATGTCCCCAGTGATTCTAAGGGACAAAATCCCAGGTGCAGAATAAAGTTCTGCCTCCTTAAGCTCATGTTTTCCATGCCCAGAATTCAACTGTCACCCCCATGGATCAGACTGAACAGCTTTCACACCTCCAGGAGGCTCTTACCTTCTAAACAGGGACGGCTGTTTTCTAGTAAAATCACTAAAAGGGAAGGAGAAGACTCAAAAGAGGTTCTTCCTGGCACTCACGTCCGTGAACCCCAATACTCCCTCAGTCCTCAAAGAGAGACCTGGAGAAGGAGACTTGCTGAAGCAAAGCCACAGGGGTCTCTGAGGTTTCCCTGGCCCCTCGCCCCTGTCCTGCCTGGCTGATGTCAGCATCTCTCTGTGAGGTCACCACCTCTGACCAATAGGCTGAGGTCCTGCAAAAGGCCTTTGTGATGTCACTGCCACACCCCTCCCTTGCTGTGCCAATGTCCTGCCCCTGGCCAGGCACTTTGGAGGTTTGAGCTACTCCCTGTGGATCACCCCACTCAAGGAGCGTTCGTTCTAGGCAGCCAGCCGGCTAGACAGGGAAACATCAGACGCTGCTCCCAATGCTACACTCGGTTTGCCAGAAATTAGTCAACTTTATGGCCAGAAGAGACCATTAGAGCATCTAATCTGACCCCCTTCGTATCACAGGCCTCCTGTATGACACAATAGTGAGTTTATTATGCAGGGTCCACCCCTCCCTCACTGTGAATAGTACATGAACCAGCCTTGTAATGGAGCTGAGATTTCCCAAGAACTTCAAGCAAAATACACCAGTTTCATAAAACAGATTTATTAACTACAGAAAGATGGAGTTTTAAGGATTATAAGTGGTAGGTATAAAAGATCAAAGTAAGTTACCATGGAAATTAAAGATAAATTCACAATCTAAACTTTACACCTTATTACACTAGGCCGTAGTTCGGTTATACCACAGGAAGGCTTAATGCTCGAGCTGCAGTGCATGCTGGGCAGGCTTAAGGCCAGGCTCCCCATGGCAGGAGAGAAGAAGAAAACTCGGCCCCTGGAGGGGCAGGCTGGGGCTTCCTGGATCCCATTTGCTCACAGTCCCCACTCCCATGTCATCAATGCCTCCCGCAGGTCAGCCAGAATGGAGCAGCGGTTTTCACTCCACCAAGTCCACTTATGGCTTACAGGCAACTCCCAGACCCACCATCTCGGCCAGAAAGGAGCCCACTCAGCCTCGCCATTGCTGCTTTTCTGTCCCCCCAGAACCCCGCTTCTCCTGGGCTGCAAGGAGCCATCCCTGGGAAGCCAAGATGCAGGCACAGGATTCTGCCTCCCAGCAGCCAACTGCACCTCCCCCGGCTTTGCAGAACGAATGGTGACGCTCTGCTAACCCCACTTAGCCGCACTGAGGCGCTTAGCTTCTGCCCTGCCTTCCTCAGCTCGACTTTCCTCTTTTCCCCATTCCTGCCTCACTTCCTCCTTTGGCAAGTCACGCAGAGGAGGCCAGCAGGAAGAGCCGGCCTCCACCGGCCAACCTCCAACAGCAGAGGAGGCCAAGCCACAAGCCTCCAAAAGGTAACACGCCGCACTCCTCTAGGTTCTCCAGCCTGACGCCAAGGTGCTTTCTCCACTGCTGTCAGCACCCTCTGTCATGCAGGGGTTGGAGTTATCCCAGGGACAGGCCAATAGGAGAAGGAGGAGGCCTTCCTGAACAGCAAGGGGAATCTGGCAAAAGGAAGCCAGCATATTTCTGCCTGGTTTTGAACCAAGGACCTTTTGTGTGGTAGGCAAATGTGATAACCACTATACTACAGAACCTCCAGCTGCTTGGCTCTTGCTCACCCTGGCACAGACCGATGGACAAACCTGGAGAAAGTGGTGGCAGCCCTTCGATGGGTCAGCTGGCAGAGCAGAGGACTGGAGCCAGGGCTCAGGAAGTCGTCCTTATGTCGTCCTTGTGACTCCAGCTTGAGGGAGAGCTTCTTTTTCTTCCCCTTGCTGACAAAGAGCAAGAGAAGAATGAAAGGTCAGGTGGGCCAACTCGTTTCAGAATCCCATGCTGTCTTTTTCTGCTGCAGTCTAGCACGCTCCCAACTGAACTACTTCAGCAGCTGCTCGGTTTCTTTTTGGCCTATTACTTTTCTGTCTAGGATGTTGTTGTCAGCTGTGGCACAAAAAAAGGACGTCATTGCGAGCGGCCCATTGCGAGCGGCCCATGAAGACAAGATTCACTTTTGCTTTCCTTGCTCGGCTTTACTCGCTTCCTCACCCTATTCCTGCCTTAGTTCCTGTGTTACCTGCAGGCGACGGGGGGCCAGCAGTACCAGGAGCAAGTTGGGCAGCTAGACCCTGGTGGCAAAAGTCCTGCCGCCACTTGCCACCCCACTCTCTTCTCCCAGCGTCACATATTGGCCACCAGGGACTTGGTGCCCAGCAGTGCAAATGAAGGCAGTGGACAGAGCCACCCTCGCCTTGAAGCTCCGGCTCATTAAACCACATCTTCAGTCGCTGATGGCCAATGAGAGACTGACATCGCTTGCTATTTTAGCACTTGGAAATGCCATTGGCCAATCTTTGGATCTCTGTAATGCTGTGCTTCAGTTCATGGGGGAAAGGCGAGAGAAGCGACCTTTCAACTAAAGGCCTGGGGTTAACATCCTAACGCTGTCTCCTCTGTAACACTATTTAATACTGGCCCACCCTGTGCTGGTGAGTGCTCCATTTCTAGATGTTAGTACATTTCAGTTACTGTCAAAATTTAAAAGTTTCTATATGCTTAAAGAAAATGCATTTGTTTTATTTGCTTATATATGGCATGAATAAATACAGGTTTACAGAACCTAGCCTGCAAATTTATCATCTTATATGACAGAGAAAATCATGCATCGAAATTGTGCGTCAAAATCATGAGCTGAGCTACAAATGCAATGAAAAATAAGATATTCAAATTTTTAACATATGGGGCGGAGGGGCACCAAAGACACGTCTTGCCTGGGAGAGGCACTTGGTGTAGGGGAGGCCTTGTCAGGGAGAACAGGAGTTAGTGTCACACGCCTATTTCCAGGCTGTAATCTGTGGGCGCCCTGCTCTGGGGGAGGGATCGCAGTAGCCCAGACTCAGGGATGGAACAGGCCCCAGATTGGAGTGGCTGCAGGGTTTGCAGCACTCTGATGTCTCAGACAATGTGTCTCCCCAAAGCTTCAGATCTGCGTCCCCAGAAGGCTCCTGCGCTGCCTCTGCTCCTTTCACAGTCTATAGCAAGGAGCTGCATCAAGGGTCAGGGATGAGCCATAGGGCACTAGGTGGGGGGCAGAGGGTTCAGGAGCCCAGAGTGTTTGCCTGTCTGGGCATTTTGGCTGAGACCTCAGGGACACATTGTGAGGCAGAATCCCAGGCATCTGTATGAAAGGAGCATAAGGACATAAGGACGTACGAACAGCCAGACTGGGTCCATCTAGCCCAGTATCCTGTCTTCCCATAGCGGCCAAAGCCAGGTGCCCCAGAGGGAATGAACAGAACAGGGAATCACCAAGTGACCCATCCCCTGTCACCTATTCCCAGCTCCTGGCAAACAGAGACTAGGGACACCATCCCTGCCCATCCTGGCTCAGAGCATGTCCTCCATGAATCGATTTAGCTCTTTTTTGGAACCCTGTTATAGTCTTGGCCTTCACAACCTCCTCTGGCAAGGAGTTCCGCAGGTTGACTGTGCGTTGTGTGAAAAAATACTTCCTTTTGTTTGTTTTAAACGGGCTGCCTATTAATTTCATTTGGTGACCCCTAGTTCTTGTGTTATGAGAAGGAATAAGTAACACTCCTTATTTACTTTCCCCACACCAGTCATTATTTTATAGACCTCTAGCATATTTCCCCTTAGTCATCTTTTCTCCAAGCTGAAAAGTCCCAGTCTTATTATTCTCTCCTCATATGGCAGACACTCCATACCCGTTTCTGAACCTTTTCCAATTCCAATACATCTTTTTTAAGATGGAGCGACCATATCTGCACGCAGTATTCAAGATATGGGCGTACCATGGATTTATACAGTGGCAATAAGATTTTCTCTCTTATTCTCTATCCCTTTCTTAATGATTCCCAACATTCTGTTCGCTTTTTGCCTGCCACTGCCCATTGAGTGGATGTTTGCAGAGAACTATCCACAGTGACTCCGAGATCTCTCACTTGAATTGGAACAGCTATTTTACATCCCATCGTTTTATATGTAGAGTTGGGATTATGTTTGCCAATGTGCATCACTTTGCATTTATCAACATTGAATTTCATCCGCCGTTTTGTTGCCCTTTCACCTAGTTTTGTGAAATCTCTTTTTAGCTCCTCCCAGTCTGCTTTGGACTTAACTATCCTCTGTAGTTTTGGATCATCCGCACATTTTGTCACCTCGCTGTTCAGCAGATCGTTTATGAAGATGTTGACTAGTCCCAGTACAGACACCACTAGTTACCTGTTTGCATCCTGAAAACTGTCCATTTATTCCTACCCTTTGTTTCCTGGCTTTTAACCAGTTATTGATCCACGTGAGGACCTTCCAGTGAACGTAAGCTGGTACATTCCGGTATGGGGTACTGGCAAGAGTGGGTACGCTGTGCCAGCCCGGCCCGGCTTCCCCAGTCTGGTGATTTAAAGGGCCCTGGGCTCCCTGCAGCCTCCCAAGCCCACCTGGCGGAGCCCAGGGGAGCAAATCACTGCCCTGGAACGCTGCTCTCTCCCGCGCTACCAACACAGAGCAGGGGCGGCGGGAGCTTCCTTACAGTGGGGGGGTCACTATTGTCTGAACTGTGGCACTCCCATGAAAACCCTTCCCCAAGGACCCACACTCACACCACCCCTCCCCCCGAGGCCACACCCACAGAATGCCTCTCCCCCCCCCAGACTCCCCCTTTCCCCCCTCCATCATTTGTCCTAACAGCCAGTTAAGAGTGGTGGGGCCACGGCCCTCTAAACCCCCTGTTCCAGCACAGAGCTAAGCAGCAGCAGTGTGTGTGTGTGTGACAGAGGCTGCTGTGCTGAGCTGAGCCAGTGAGGGAAGCGGGGGCTGATGTTGGGGCTGCCCCCACCCCCTGCCTCAGGACTGGTTGCTTGCAGCAGCTGTCTGAACATAGAGACAGTGTGCCGACACACTCCCTCTCCCCACACACACACAGTCTCTACCCTGCCACGCACACTGCAGTTGAGAAGCAGCTGGCAATCTAGTAAGATGCCCGTGGAACAGTGGGATAGAGAAACCTGCATCATGTGATGCTGTACCAGCCCGTGAGGCATTGCAAACCCTTCCCAAAGCACCCTGCAGCCAGTTGCACAGCTACCCACAATGCACTGCTCTCTGTGGCCATCCAAGATTCTAGCGTGGATGTGCTCTGGTGACACAAGGGGCATAGTGTGGACATGCAGCAGCTGTTTAATTAAAACACTTTAAAGCCACATTACCCAATGGTGTAGACACAGCTTGAGAGTGAGACAAGACCCAGCTCCCTTGAAACTAAAGAACCACAACTTTCTCCATAGTTGGCAGGATTCAAACCTGCGCAGGGAGACCCCAATGGATTTTTAGTCCATCACCTTAACCACTCAGCCACAACTACTTGGCTGAGAAAGGTCTCTCACTGCACTCTAGTTCTGTTCTCCCTGAGTGATCAATTCCAGTTGTTTCCTCAGACCAGCTTCCACAACACACACACTGCTGTGCCATTGTGTAAGTGTGTCCATGGCTGAACTGCAAGAATTCCTGCTCATTTCCCTTCTGGCTGGAGCATGGTTAGAGTGTGTTTGTGGTCAATGATGTTGCTGTAGATTGTTGTCCATTTCCTGCCTTGATCATTCAGACAGTCCCTTTCCTGCCATATCCCCAGCACATCAGTGATTGCAATAGCAGGGGACAGGTTTTCTCTGGGGCACTGAGATTTGTCAGGGGGTTGGTGGCTCCTTTCTTTCCTCACCCTGGAGTAAACTCAGCTTTTAATTCCATCCTTGATGTTTCAAGGAATAACAACAGACGACCGAGGAAAGAGGTGGACAGGGCGGGTCTCAGGGGAGGGGCAGAGAGGTGGGGGCGGTGGGCAGGGCTGGTCTCAGGGGAGGGGCAGGGAGGTGGGGGCGGTGGGCAGGGCGGGTCTCAGGGGAGGGGCAGAGAGGTGGGGGAAGTGGGCAGGGAGGGTCTCAGGGGAGGGGGCGGAGAGGTGGGGGTGTGGGCAGGTCGGGTCTCAGGGGAGGGGCAGAGAGGTGGGGGCGGTGGGCAGGGCGAGTCTCAGGGGAGGGGCAGAGAGGTGGGGCGGTGGGCAGGGCGAGTCTCAGGGGAGGGGCAGAGAGGTGGGGGCGGTGGGCAGGGCTGGTCTCAGGGGAGGGGCAGGGAGGTGGGGGCGGTGGGCAGGGCGGGTCTCAGGGGAGGGGCAGGGAGGTGGGGGCGGGGGGCAGGGCGGGTCTCAGGGGAGGGGCAGAGAGGTGGGGGCGGTGGGCAGGGCGGGTCTCAGGGGAGGGGCAGAGAGGTGGGGGCGGTGGGCAGGGCGGGTCTCAGGGGAGGGGCAGAGAGGTGGGGGCGGTGGGCAGGGTGGGTCTCAGGGGAGGGGGCAGAGAGGTGGGGGCGGTGGGCAGGGTGGGTCTCAGGGGAGGGGGCAGGGTGGGGGGGGCGGTGGACAGGGAAGGTCAGGGGAGGGGGTAGAGAGGTGGGGGGGTGGGCAGGGCGAGTCTCAGGGGAGGGGCAGAGAGGTGGGGGGGTGGGCAGGGCGGGTCTCAGGGGAGGGGCAGAGAGGTGGGGGCGGTGGGCAAGGCTGGTCTCAGGGGAGGGGCAGAGAGGTGGGGGCGGTGGGGAGGGCGCGTCACAGGGGATGAGCAGAGTGCTGGGGGCGGTGGGGAGGGGGGGTCTCAGGGGAGGGAGGGGCAGAGAGGTGGGGGCGGTGGGCAGGGCGGGTCTCAGGGGAGGGGCAGAGAGGTGGGGGCGGTGGGCAGGGCGGGTCTCAGGGGAGGGGCAGAGAGGTGGGGCGGTGGGCAGGGTGGGTCTCAGGGGAGTGGCAGAGAGGTGGGGGCGGTGGGCAGGGTGGGTCTCAGGGGAGGGGCAGAGAGGTGGGGGTGGTGGGCGGGGCGGGTCTCAGGGGAGGGGCAGAGAGGTGGGGGCGGTGGGCAGGGCGGGTCTCAGGGGAGGGGCAGAGAGGTGGGGGCGGTGGGCAGGGCGGGTCTCAGGGGAGGGGGCAGAGAGGTGGGGGCAGCAGGCAGGCCTTGGGGTAGGGGGTGGAGAGACACAAGGAGGCCTTCAGGGAGGAGAGGAGCGAGCGGAAGGTGGACCAGCAGGCCTCAGCCACAGTGGAAGAGCGGGGGTGGGAAGTGGCCAATGGGAGTGAGGGCGGAGCACAGGTGGGGCCTCGGAGGGAGGAGAACGAGGGAAGGGGGTGGAGGGGGCAGGGCCGCCCAGAGGATTCAGGGGGCCTGGGGCAAAACAATTTCGGGGGCCCCTTCCATAAAAAAAAGTTGCAATACTCTAGAATCCTGTATTCTCATGGGGGCCCTGCAGGGCCTGGGGCAAATTGCCCCACCTGCCCCCCCTCTGGGTGGCCCTGCCCTCAGCCTCCCCTCGTAAGTCCCCTGCCCCCTAATCATTTTTGTTGCCCTCCCCTAGACTCTCTCCAATTTGTTTCTGTAGTGGGGGGGCGAAAACTGGACGCAATGCTCCAGTTGTGGCCTCTCCAGTGCCGAATAGAAGGGAATAATCACTTCCCTCGATCTGCCGGCAATGCTCCTACTAATCCAGCCAATACGACCAGGTACCCATATTGAATGCAGACCCAGCAATATTTGATAAATTGGTTACTGTCCATTCAGGAGGTTATTTCCCACCTATTCATAAATAATGAAGATGCTCTAAGCGGAGGGGAGAGAGCTATCCCGTCCGTGTAGTTAATCCATCTCCCCGAGAGGTGGTAGCTATGTTGCTGGTGGAAGCTATGTGGGTGGGTGTGCAAGCTGGGGTGTTTACATGAATCTATAAGTTTAATCAAACCCCATTTTTAAAAGCACTGTGGTCTGGGAACAGAACAGGAAATTGCTGAGGCAGGGCCTGTCCTTCAAAATCTTTAAGATCTCTGACTTATCTACACAACAGTCATGGGGTTATAGCTCAGTGGGAGAGTGTTTGACTGCAGTTCAAGTGGTCCTTGGTTCAAATCCAAGTGCTCCTTTACAAACCTCTTCCTTCAACAAAAATAATGGTATTTCTGTTATGTTCAGGAGTTCCGCTGAATAGGGATCCCTGTAATGAATAGAAACACTCAATGTTTTCCTGTACAAATCCATAAAAACCTAGCAAACATGTTCCTCCACTGAAATCAGTTCCAATCCTCTAAAGCATTAAAGAATCCTTATTGAGGTTGCAGGAAAAAAACATCCCGATGTGTGGAAAGAATAGTAAATATGGCAGGCGACCAGCTTGGCTTAACAGTGAAATCCTTGCTGATCTTAAACACAAAAAAGAAGCTTACAAGAAGTGGAAGATTGGACAAATGACCAGGGAGGAGTATAAAAATATTGCTCCGGCATGAAGGAGTGAAATCAGGAAGGCGAAATCACACTTGGAGTTGCATCTAGCAAGAGGTTGGGAGGGGGGGGAAGGGTCAGTGGGACACGGGAGGCGGGGGGGCGTTAACTGGATCCTGTCCTTGTTTGTGCCACTTGCCTCTCGCCCCTGATACAAATTCTCTCTAGTTCTGCCCCTTTTCTCGCTCAGTGTCTCACCCGGGCTGTAAAATCCGGGGAGATTCGCCCCTTTCCCCTCCAATGAGCCGCTCTCCCGTCTCCCCCATTTCCCCCTGGTCTCTCCAGGAGTCTGATTTTCCACCTTCAGTTGCATAGTTTGTGACACCTTTTTTCTGCAAATCTCAAAGGTTGATATAAAATACCCTAAACATTTGCTCCACTTCTCTCTAGTTGTTTGTTTCTAATTGAATATGCTCTGAGATTTCCCCCCCTCTCTAATTATAAAATAACAAGAAAATCTCAGATTTACCCCTTTTCTCAGCTTCTTGAACATAGATATAAAATGTTTGCAAATGTTGCCCATTTCCTCTCTATTCATTTAACAAATACTGATGTGAAACACTGACATTTTACTGCACATCAGATATAAACTGATATAAAATCCCTTTGATTTTCCACTTTCCTCTCTATTATTTGCAAAAATAGAGCCAAAATCTCTCAGATTTCCCCCCTTTCTCTTTCACTTCTACGTTATTATCAAATATCAATTAAAATTCCTTTCATGTTTGGGGCTGTTCCCCCTGTCTCTCAATCCCAGCAACTTCTCCTTCCTTGGAGGAAACCTGTTGCCGTGAATCACTGTCCATCCTGGAGGTTGCAGGGGGTTAAATTTCCCAGTGCTGATCTTTCCCCTCTCCTTTGAGAACCATTTCTTCCCCCCTTTATCTGTGTTAAAATGTTTGCCGATGAAAGAGACCAGCCACATCTTTAATACACATCAAAGCCAGAGGCCTCCCCCTGTTTGGGGGTCAGTGGTTCCCAGCTGGTAACGGGAGAGTTCGCTGGACCCTTTTTTTTTTCTCCAGCTGGCACGGGATGAGGAGGTCACTCTGAGTGCAGTGTGGGTCCAGAAGTATCCCAAACCCCACAGCAAATGGCCTCTGTGAGGGGTTGATTCCCCCTGTGCTAAGATGCAGCCACCTCTGGGGTGGATCCAGGGTGGCCATTATTTGCTAGTGACAGGCCATGGACTTTTCTTACCTTTCTTGCTCTCCAGATCTTCCATTCTCCTGTTCAAGAGAGATCCCCCAGGGCTCCCTCTGCCTGTGTGACTGGCCAGCAGGGGGCGGTGATAACTCTCTATCCACTCAGCAGACACTCTGAGGTAACAGTGTTGTGCGGGGTGGGGGGAGGTGTCTGTGGGGGGAGATTGCAGGGGGTACCCTAGTCAGGTTGGTGGGTTCTGGAGATTTGGGGTTTCAGGGGGTGGTTGTGATGTGCCCAGCCCTGCGGCTGTGGGTCCTGGAGGTGGGTATCGCTGGGGGCCTGGTGGCTGCAGAACAGCCGGGGTGGGCGTCTCTTGGGGAGGCGGGACAGGGGGTCAGAGGGAGCCTGGTGCTGTGCCAGGGGCTCTGTCTGGGCTTCCCCGGCTGGCTCCTGGCATCGCTGCCCTGCCCAGTCCGTAGAGCTGGGGGAGGGGATCCCTGGCACTAGGTCAGGGGATGCCAGGGAAGCAGAGTGAGGGGTCCCACTGTAAAGCATCAGGGGGTCCCGCTGGGTGGAGGAGGGGGTCCCAGACAAACGGCAGGGCAGATCCTGCTGGTGGGGGTGTGCGGGGCGGGTCCTAGGCAGGCAGTGAGGAACTGAGTTCCCAGTAGGCGGGTCTCTGGCTGCTGGGGGCTCTTGGTGGGGGGAACCCTTTGGGATTCCCAACCTGACAGTCATGGTCTGGTGCGGCTTCCCTGGCCGGTGGGGCTTTGAGGGGTATCTGGGGTCCCTGGCTGGGGACTCTGGGGGCTGCGTCCCAGGGAATAGCTGTTGGGCCCCTGGCTGGGGGAACTTCTACTAACCATGATCCTTCTCTCTGATCAATTCGTGCCAGAGTCCTGGCTCCAAGCACTGCCCGGCATTCCCCAGTCACCGGCCCTGTCACTGTGATAACTTTCTGTCCACTTATCAGACACTGTGAGTGTGAAATCACAGATTTTGCTTTTCTCCTCTTTTGAAAACTGCAGGAACTTTTGGTTCAGTTTAGAAAATTTGTGCCCCCAGTCCTGAGAGCAGCTAGGGGGCATCACGGTGAGAGAACAAAGAGGGACCCCTTGTCTCTCCCAGCAGATCCATCACACCCCTACTAGCCAGAGGCTGATACAACCCCATGGTGGGGAACCCAACACCCTCCCCACTGCCAGCAGTTGGATGTGAGGGGCTGGGACATCTTCCCTACACGTCCCTGGGGGTGCCCCCTTTCCATGTCATACCAGCCTCTGACTAGGAGGCTGAGGATTCAGCACTGGAAGTCTGGTCAGTTTTCCCAGCCCTGCCCAGGGGGTTGGTGTCTCTATTTCCTGTTTCACAAATTAGGGAATTTTCTCCCCCAACACCCAAATGTTTGTTCTGAGGATCTAGGCCCACTTTAAACAAGTCCCAGCAGGTTTGTCACACACTGTCCCACTCCCCTTCCTCACCCAGGGTATTCCCTGCCCCCATCCAGACCTAACTCCCCAGAAGTTGCCACCTCTTCAGTATTTCCTGCCCCTCCCCCTCCAGCAGGAACCCACCAGCAACCCCCCAATAACCCCTACCTGAGCTGGCTCCACTGCAGCCGGAGAAGCCCCCCCCGGCCAGGCACAGAGGGGTTAACGCCTTCCTGTGCCCTGCAATCCTCCCCCACCCCCGCTCCCAGCCCCTTCCTGTGCCCCGCAACCCCAGCCCGCTCCCAGCTGCTGCAGCCCCTTCCCGTGCCCTGCAAACCCCCTCCGCCCGGCCTGCAGCGGCTGGGATCCAGCTGACACCCAATGCAGGGGCTGGGGGTGGGGGGGAAGCTGCTACACTAGCCCCTGCCCCCGCTTTTCTCCGGGGAGCCCCGGCCCCTCTCCTGCCCCCTCCGGGCTGAGGCGGGTCCCCACGTGTCCCACCCCCTGCGTGGGGCCCGGGGGCGGGGCCAGGCCTGGGGAGGAGCCGCCCCCCCGCCCCTTGTGTGGCAGCGGGGCCGGCTGGGGCCGGAAGCGCAGCACGGGGGCTCCTGCAGCCCGCGGGGCAGCGCGGTGGGGCCGGGGACACGCGTGGGGCGGACACGCTCCTGCCGGGGGCGGGGTCAGGGCTGGGGGTTGGGCGGGGTGCGGTTATTACCTGGGGGTCACAAGCCGCCCCCCCCAGCTCTGCCGCTCCCCGGGAAAAGGCGGGCGGGGGGGTCTGAGAGGCACCGGCTGGGAGAGGGGGCGGGGCTGGGGGAAAGGATGAGCGGTGGGGGGAGGGTCTGGCTGGCCCCGGGGACCTCCCTTCCCTGGGCTGGAGAGGGCGGAAGCGCCCCGGGGCAGGCTGGGAGATGTAGTTCCTGACTCTCCCTGGACCGGAAGTGACGTTGGGGAAGAGACCAAGCCGAGCTGCAAACGCGCGCGGGCCCCTGCGGCTCTGCCTGGCTCGCGCGGGGCCGTTGGAGCCTCTCCCGGGGCCGTTGGAGGGTTGGTGCCGTTGGAGCTCTGGGCATGCGCAGATCGCGGCGGGAGAGCCCTTCATTAACCCCCCCGTGCCCGGCCCGGGCCCTGCCCCGCTGGAGCCGCCCTGGGGCCGCCCCAGGCTCCGCCCGCCCCGCTGCGGAGCTGCAGCCTCCAGGTCCCGGAGCGAGCCCTGGGGGCGGGGCCGGGCGGTGACTCTGCCCCAGTGCCCGGGGGGGGCCCGGCATCTCGCAGCACCGGGATCTGCTCCCGGGCTGGGGGCGGGCGGGAAATGTCGGTGCAGCCCGGACATGGCGCGGGGGGGGGGGGGCAGGTGACCCCCGAGGAGCGGGGAGAGAAAGGGGGGGGCTGAGATCCCCTCGGATTTACCGCTGCCCCCTCCCGTGGGGACCCCCCCTCCTCTCCCGTCCTGCCCCCTTTCTCCCTAGAGAGCCACGAGCAGCGCCCAGGGTGACCCCCCCTCCCCCCACCCCTGAGAAGTTCCCTGCCCCCCCCCCCGATTGTGCCCCATTTTCTCTCCCCTTCGCCAGTGGCCAGTTCAGGTCTCAGGTTTGGGGGGTTTCCCCCCATTTCCACCTGCCGGGATTTGTCCTTGTGCGGGTGGGAAATGGTTCCCCCCAGTGATTCCTGAGCTGGGCAGAGGGTGAATGGGCAGAGGCTGGGGGGGCCCTGAGACAGGGACACCTCTGGGCTGGGCTGGGGGGGGCCACTCTCTGCTGGCAATGGGGCCTGGGAAGGGCCAGGAAGGGGAGGGAGGAGCAAGTGTCCCCCATGGAGACGGCCCAGCCCCAGGTTTCCCAGTCCCAGCTACTCCCCAGCACCTGCTGGCCCTGTGAGTGTGAGGCAAGAAGAATCCATCTCATTCTGTTGTTGATTGAATATCCCTGTATAATCCCCTCCGATTTCCCCTCCTTTCTCTTGAACTGTTAAATGCTGACGTAAAATCTCCCAGATGTTGGTGCTTCTGTCTCACATTAGCAAATATTTAGTTTGTGCCCCATTTTCTCCTCAGTTCTGAAATACTGATATCGAATTCTCAAAAATCTTCCCGCTTTTCTCCCCAGGTGTGTGACTGAGATCAGGGCTCTTATCGTACTGAGCGTGGCCCTGTTCTGCCAAGTGCTGCAGAGACCCCAACTGAGATCTGGGCCCTGTTCTGCCAGGCGCTGAAGAGACCCCAGGTGAGATCAGACCCCACTGTTGTGCCAGGTAAAACTGAGACCTGGACCGAGATCACGGCCCCCCTTGTCGCAGGTAGCGAACCACTGCGACCCAAACCGCTGCCTCCATTGTGCTGGGCACTACAGAGACCTCAACTGCGATCTGTGTCCCCGTTGGGTCTGTCACTGCACTGACCCCAACCCAGATCACGTCGCACCACTCACTATACTGGGCACTGCACAGACTCTGATAGAGATCCTGGCCCCACATTTTGCCAGATGCTGCAGGGCCCCTAAACAAACTCAGGGATCCTGTAATGCTGGGAGTTGCAGAGTCCCCGACTGAGATCAGGCTTCCTGTTGTGCATGGCTCTGCACAGACACTGACCAAGATCAGGGTCCCCATTGTGACAGGTGCTGAACAGACACCAAGGGTATCTCTACCCTGCCGTTAAAACCCCCCAGCTGGCCCATGCCAGGTGACTCAGACTTACAGAGCTCAGGTGAAGGGTCTGTTTAATTGCAGTGTAGATGTCTGGGCTCGGGCTGGAGCCAGGCTGTCAGACCCTGCGAGGTGGGAGGGTGCCAGACCTTGGGCTGCAGCCCCAGCCGGAACGTGGACACCACAATTAAACAGCCCCACAGCCTGAGCCGTGTGAGCGTAAGTCAGCGGGCATGGGCCAGCCACCGGTGTCTGACTGCAGTGTGGACATGCCCACAGGGACAGAGAGGCCTTGCCACAAAAAGCTGAAAGGCTAAATAGGCCAATGGTGGGAGGCGACTGTCCATTTTACAGATGGGGAAACTGAAGCTCAGAGAGCTGAAGTAATTTGGTCAAGTTTGCATGGAGAATTTGGGGCAAAACTGGGAACTGAACCCAGATTGTTTGAATTCTTGCCTCTCCCTTTAACCCCAGGCCCAGTGTGTGTGTGTGCAGCGTTGTTTTGGTCAGTGTTTGCCTTGCATTGGCTTCCAAGGGAGGCTGTGGAATTTCCTTCACTGGAGGTTTTTAAGACCAGGTTAGAGATACACCAGTCTGGGAATGTCTAGGGATACTTGGTGTTAGGGGGCTTATTCCTTCACCATCTCACTTCCCTGGTCCTTCTGGCATGAATAGAGAGCAACAATACCCATAGTCCAAAGGCGCAAACAATTTGATGTTTATTGGGGTGAACTTCCAGGAATCATGATTCCAGTTTCCTTCCTCAGTGTCCCCCTTCCCAGCTCTGACACCACAGAGCCTTGCCTGTGTCCCTGTTCCTATTCCCATCCCTTGTTCCCATTTCCCCCTTTAGCAAAACATGATCCCAGTTCCCCCAGTCCCTGTTCCCATTTCCCCACCCCCTTTACTTCCTGATTGACTGCAGACTATATAGTAAAACCTGAGTTTTGCTTAGCTATATCTTAACCAGTCATTTTACTGAAATTTAACTATCCAATCCTAACATGGTTATTTAACCAATTATATTCCACCACCTTCATTGGTTTACACCCAACAAAATTAATTATAACAGCAGACAGAAACAATCACAGAACCAGACAGAGACCATGCAAATAAACATACAAAACAATACAGAAGTGAGGATTTCACAACTACATTTATACAGACATAAGGGTTTTACAGCTGTGTCTATTGATAAGTGAGTTCTTGCCAGATAGGACGCTATCAAACCAGGTTTCCTTTTACATCTTCTAGGCTCTTCTCTTTCTCTGGAGGTGATAGAAATATCAGGGCAGGATCGTATTCCTAATAGCCCAATAGCACCTTATTTCAATGTGACTAGTTTGGAATGTGAGGATGTGACCACACACTTCCCAGCTTATGGTTGCCTAACTGTGTCTTGGCTGAAGGCCTTCGCCTGTCCCAGGAAGAGAAGCCATTCCACAGACAGTGATCTTTGATCCCTTCTTGTATACCTCTGTAACTAGCTAAGAGATAAGAATACACCTAAATTCTTAAAGTATAGGCCTTTGCAGGCAGGCCTGAATAGCTCTATCCTAATACTCCACCCCTTTTTTTTTTCCTTTTTCTTTTGGGATCCTCCTGCCCAGGTATCCCTGGAAAAGCACAGGACAGATGGCGACACATTTTCTGATAGGGCCAGGCATCAAGGTGGAAGATGTTGCTATTCCATTTGTCCCACTGCCCCTTGAGTAGTACCGTGCCCTGCACCTTCTCTCATACGGGCATACCACACCTAGTCCAATTAGTGTCCCAGACTTCCCATTATATTGGGCCCGGGTTGTCTTGCACACTGCGGGGTGGGAAGGGCTCACTACATTACTTATAGGTTATCTGCATATGCAGCGTAACACAAGTATTGTTAACAATATACAATGCACAGCAACACCGAGTCCTGACCACTGCAGTATGGTCCCACGTCCGAGCCATGACCGAAACACTGCCTCTCCTCCTTCGACAGGGTCAAGATCTTAATGTGGCCAGTTGCTGGCAGCTGCAGCAAGCTGCCCCTGCAGGTTTTACGTGCTTTTGTCCATATTATAAGTCCATTGACTGTCCACAGAGAAATGGGTTATTGTCCAAACCAATGTAACCACTTGGTATGGAATCAGGCAGTATACCCTGGATCGATTATTCACAGCAATAAGATTTACAGATCCATTTGTGCACCAAAGTCCAGATAGCAGCATGTAGATGTGTGTAGTTTGGTGGGGGGTGGTTTAATTGTGCCCCCAGAAATATGTACATTTCCAGCAAAACCCCTCATACACAGTACACCCAATTGTCCACCCCTTGCCATAGGCCATGGATCCTGCTCCTGCATAGTCATAGGAGAGGGGCACAGCCAAACATTTTCTTTGATGTGCACCATTTTTCACACCCCTCCATTGATTCCCAGTGAGTTCCTCCCCTTCTCATTATTCCCATAGGGCTTGTAGGGCCCACCTTAGTTGCCGTTCTATTTCCAGGCACCATAGTAGCCATTACCCAGGTGCTGGCCTCCCAGTTGAGCATTTTGCATTCCCATACACCTCTTCCTCTCCCCCCAGGTCAGCCTTTTGAAGCCACCCCCCACCCACATCATGCTAGCAACAAGACCAACACCACAGACAAACAACACAAAACATAGATCCATTGTATTCTGGGTTATTCTTCCGCTGGCGCCAGCATGGTTGTAGAGTGTCTGAAAAACAAAGAAACAATTTCCACCCCCCTGGTGGGGATAGATTATTTCTTAATAATAATACCAATTCCTTTTACAAATTTCCTTGCTAATTGCAGGAAAAACAGGAGAATTACCTCCAGGCTGTCCTTATTTTGTTCTAGAGTCAGGCTAGTGAATTACCCCACTCACTGGTCATTTATGAAATTTATGAGGTGGCGTGCCTCGGTTTCCCACAGCTTCAGATTTCTGCTCTGTACACACACACACACTCTCTCTCTCTCTCTCTCTCTCTCTCTCTCTCTCTCTCCCCTTAGGGTTAACCTGTCCCCCTTATTTTCAGGCTTGACTTGTTTTTTCACCTCCCTTTTCTGGAGGGCCATATTCTGAGTCTTCTAGTAGCTTGTTTGCTGACCAGATGCATTCATTATTCTCAGGTTCTTTGTGCTGCAAATGGCAGTTTCCTCCTTCCCCCATCAACTGGGTAATTTGCATCCACACAGAGTCTTTCTTGGCTTGCCTCTGGATTCAAAGCTATCAGCAGCTCAGAGACTGTTTCAAAAGGGACACATTTCACTTCCACCGGGATTCTTATTACTCTTCACTTTCCTCTTCTGCTACAAAACACTGCTCAGAAGATCTGAAAAAGCAGCACAATCTACTATGGTTCCTTTTGGAGCCCTAACAGGATTTTAATTAAGTGCCATGTTTTGTTTGCATTTCTTTTACCCCTTTTCCAATATACACTGCATCCCCCACCACTTGCTAGTCACATTCCCAGACCCTACTGCCAGGCCCTCCCTACTGATAGTGACTTTCTCACTCCAGCCCCACTCCTTTCCCCTGTGAAAAGACATCACCCAGGGCTCCCTGCCGGCCATGTGAGTGTGGGGCAAGAAGAATCCATCCCATTCTCTTATTGATTCAGTATCCTTGTATAATCCCCTCAAATTTCCCATCTTTTTCTCTTGAGCCTTTAAACGGTGACACAAAATCTCCCAGATGTTGGTGCTTCTCTCTTATATTGGCAAATATTTAGTTTGTGCCCCATTTTCTCCTCAGTTCTGAAATACTGATATCAAATTCTCAAAAATCTTTCCACTTTTCTCTCCAGGTGTGTGACTGAGATCAGGGCTCTTATCGTACTGAGCGTGGCCCTGTTCTGACAGCTGCTGCAGAGACCCCAACTGAGATCTGGGCCCTGTTCTGCCAGGCACTGAAGAGACCCCAGGTGAGATCAGACCCCACTGTTGTGCCAGGTAAAACTGAGACCTGGATCGAGATCACGGCCCCTCTTGTGCCAAGCAGCGCACGACTGCGACCCAAACCACTGCCTCCATTGTGCTGGGCACTACAGAGACCTCGACTGAGATCTGTGTCCCCGTTGGGTCTGACATTACACTGACCCTAATGAAGATCACACCCCACCACTGTACTGGGCACTGCACAGACCCTGACAGATCCTGCCCCCACATTTTGCCAGTTGCTGCAGGGGCCCTAAACAAACTCAGGGATCCTGTAATGCCGGGAGTTGCAGAACCCCCGACTGAGGTCAGGCCCCTGTTGTGCAGGGCTCTGCACAGACACCGAGATCAGGGTCCCCATTGTGACAGGTGCTGAACAGACACCAAGGGTATCTCTACCCTGCCATTAAAACCCCCCAGCTGGCCCATGCCAGGTGGCTCAGGCGAAGGGGCTGTTTAATTGCAGTTTAGGTGTCTGGGCTCGGGCTGGAGCCAGGCTGTAGGACCCTGCGAGGTGGGAGGTTGCCAGACCTTGGGCTGCAGCCCCAGCCGGAACATGGACACCACAATTAAACTGCCCCACAGCCTGAGCCGTGTGAGCCCAAGTCAGCGGGCACGGGCCAGCCGCCGGTGTCTAACAAGTTTGCATGGAGAATTTGGGGCAAAACTGGGAACTGAACCCAGATTGTTTGAATTCTTGCCTCTCCCCTTAACCCCAGGCCCAGCGTGTGTGTGTGCAGCGTTGTTTTGGTCTGTGTTTGCCTTGCATTGGTTTCCAAGGGAGGCTGTGGAATTTCCTTCTGTCATGGCTCTCACCCTCACTTGGAGCTGGGGGGTTCCAAGTTGAGGACCAGCATATTCTCCTCCACCCTAAAATCTTAAGGTCTTAAGGTCTATATACGTGGACTGGGACACCCCTGTTCCCCCCTCCCTCCAAGACTCTCCTTGGGGAACACAAATTCAAATCACAGAGGGAGAAACATCCCGTTCTCTTCCCCCTCCCTCTTTTCCCTCCCTTCCCTGCTCGGAGACAAATCTTGTCTCACCACAGAGAGACGTCCTTAGCCTCCTCCCCCTGAATCCACAACAGAAGGAATTTAACCAAATCTTTATAGAAAGAATTTATTAAAAGAATAACAAGAAAATACACCATCTCTGTGATTCCAAGCTGGACATTCACAGGGTCTAACCTTATCAATTTCTGGAGAGAATCCTTCCTCTTTCTTTCTCAGTAAAAACAATACCGTACAGAATTAAAGAATTTCAATAGCAAAACACACCGAGTTGCAAACATAGGATTGTCATATGAGGATACAAATACTTTTCTAATACTCACTAGCTCGAATAGAAGAAATTAGTTCAGAAAGATTGGAAACTTGAAGAAGACTTGATTAAACGTCTGGACCCCTGTAAATCCAAACAGCTAAGCACACCAAACAAAGAACACAGAAAAAAAAGTTCCCTCCAAGGAATTTTAAATTCTCTTCCCTGATTGGTCCTCTGGTCAGGTGTTCACCAGGTACTGTGGTTAACCCTTTACCGGCAGAACAGAACCCTTAACCCTTAACTATCTGCTTATGACACCTTCGCTGGAGGTTTTTAAGACCAGGTTAGAGATGCACCAGTCTGGGAATGTCTAGGGATACTTGGTCCTGCCTCAGCACAGGGGGCTGGAGTAGACGCCCTCTCAAGATCCCTTCCAGGCCTACACTGAAATAATTCTCTTTTGTGCTGTGTCCTGTTCTACGCTGAGCTGTTTTGCATGGTGCCATTTGGAACTGTGATCGCACCATGTTGTGTAGCAGTTTTGTGGTGCATTGTTTTGCTTCAGCTTGTTTGGTGCTTGTGCTGTCTTGGTTTGAGTTGAGCTATTTTCCATTGTGTGCTTTTGCCCTAGGATGTCGTCGTTTGCATCATGTTACTTTCTTCTCCTTTGTATTGTCATTTTATGCTGTGGAGTGTAGGTTGTGTTTTTTTCCCCCCTGAATTGCCTGACATTATGTTGTGGTTGGTTTTATTCTGTATGTTGTGTTTTATATGTATATATTGCATCGCATCCTAGAAATGTAGGGCTAGATAGGACCTCAAGATGTCATCAAGTCCAGCTCTCTCTGCCGAGGCAGAACAAGTATCTGTAGATTATCTCTGACAGAGCTTTGTCCTACCTGTTCTTAAAAACTTCCAGGAACAGAGACTCCCCAGCCCCCTTGTAAGACTATTCCAGAGCTGACCTGCCTTAGCTCTGGGGACACCCACACAGACTGTAGTGGTGAGCAGCTCTGGAGAGAGAGGAGACCCCAGTGAGTGGGCAGCTGGGTAAAGAGACTGAAGTTGGGAGGAGAAACACTGATGTGTCCAAGGTGACCCAGGCTGTCTGTGACGGAGCTAGAAATAGGTTCTAGTGCCGCCGTACTGCTGTTTCTGAAGGTCTCTGCCACCCTGGTGTTTTAGGCACTGGTGCAAACCCTTAGTACAGACAGAAATTACACTAGTGCATTCTGATTGCTACTGCTGCACCATGTCCCTGTTTGAAGGCTTGCAGGGGATAGGGGAGGGGGAGCAGTGACCTCACAGAGGCCTGAGGCTGGCTGAACAGTGCAGCTGGTAAGGGAGGGGCAGCAGTGAGTGCTGGAGGTATGAGCCAGGAGCACAGCCCCACAGGGCTGGACACTGACTTCTCCTGACCCAGGGGACACACCCCAGCGAGGTGGTTTGTCCAGGGATGCACAGGCTGTCTTGGCAGGGCAGCTCAGCTGTAGTCCCTGCACACCTCTTCCTGCAGCCTAATGCAGTGTGATCGGGGGCCTTCCCAAGCTGCGGGTGACGGGGCTCTGGAGCTAACAGGGTCTGTTCCTGGCTCTGTCACAGACCTGTTCAGTGACCATGGGGAACTCACAGCCCCTCTCTCTGTAACGCTGTCTCCAGTGACTCGAGAGCACGAGCACCAGCCTCAGGCAGATTGGTAAGAAGCAGGGAACAAACCCCAAACTGGGTGTGAGGTCTGTATGGAGATTTCACCAACCAAGAATCCAGTGTAAACGCTTCAGGCTCTGTAACAGCATTAACATGGAATCACAGACAGTCCCCTTGGGTGATCCCATATATCTTTCTGAGGGCCCCTCCTCCCCCCACACACACATATGCTATAAAAACTCCACGGCCCACGTGGGCCACAATAACTGGTTTTCTGCATATAAAAGCCAGGGCTGGCGTTAGGGGCAGCAAGCAGGGCAACTGCCTGCGGCCCCAGGCCACAGGGGCCCCCACAAAGCTACATTGCTCAGGCTTTGGCTTCAGCCCTGGTGGTGGGGCTCAGGGCCCTGGACTTCAGCCCCATGCGCTGGGACTTCAGCTTTCTGCCCTGGGCCTCAGCGAGTCTAATGCCGGCCTTGCTTGGCAGCCCCCTGAAAGCTGCTCACGGCCCCCCAGGGGGCCCCAGACCCCTGGCTGAGAACCCCTGCCTTACCCCACGAGTCACAGCAATGTTCAGGTTACTGCCAGGCCCAAAGGACCAGTCACTTCCTTAGGTCAACTGAATCTTAGATCTTTCAACAAAGACAACACTTGTAGCCAGTCCTGTCATAACCTGTATTAAGACTTATTTATAAGGAAAGGAGAGTTGTTTACGAAGTTAAAGCAGGTAATCCTATAGATGCAGACGCGTTGCAGTCCTAAATTTCAAAGGTAATAGAAGCTTCTCTAATAAGCAAGCTCTGCATATTCTTTAGGACTAACCCCGGCTAAGCAGCTGGGGATCTCTTGCTTATGCCTAGAAACTTTGCCCCCCAGAGTCCAAGCAACATACAGATAATCAGTTCCTTCTGTATGGGGCTTTTCATCCCCTTCCTGCCATGTGCTCTGAGCTAGAAACTCAGCTAATGGGAAATCAAGAGCACAACAACAGTTTTGTGTCCCCGTTAATGTCCCATAATAGTCTCTCTGATGTTGATGGACCTTTCCTGCCAGGCAGGGTGTAATGCATTCGGCTCTCAATCAGCACTTCACCTAGGTAAAGTCTCTCTCCTGTCTGGTGTTTTACAGAGCCACAGAGGCTCACAATGCAACTAGTCAGATATTAACCCAGGCAGCAACTCACAAGCATTCAATGAAGTCTAAACACTAAACACATTCTCCTGCATCCCAGCCCCCTGCCCTGAGCCCCCTGCCACATCCCACACCCCTCCTGCACCCCAGCTCCCTGCCCTGAGCCCCCTGCCACATCCCACACCCCTCCTGCACCCCAGCTCCCTGCCCTGAGCCCCCTGCCACATCCCACACCCCTCCTGCACCCCAGCTCCCTGCCCTGAGCCCCCTGCCACATCCCACACCCCTCCTGCACCCCAGCTCCCTGCCCTGAGCCCCCTGCCACATCCCACACCCCTCCTGCACCCCAGCTCCCTGCCCTGAGCCCCCTGCCACATCCCACACCCCTCCTGCGCCCCAGCTCCCTTCCCTGAGCCCCCACCACATCCCACACCCCTCCTGCACCCCAGCTCCCTGCCCTGAGCCCTCTGCCACATCCCACACCCCTCCTGCACCCAGCTCCCTTCCCTGAGCCCCCACCACATCCCACACCCCTCCTGCACCCCAGCTCCCTGCCCTGAGCCCCCTGCCGCATCCCACACCCCTCCTGCACCCCAAACCCCTGCCCTGAGCCCCCTGCTGCATCCCACACCCATCCTGCATCCCTGCTCCCTTCCCTGAGCCCCCACCACATTCCACACCCCTCCTGCACCCCAGCCCCCTGCCCTGAGCCCCCGGCCACATCCCACACCCCTCCTGCACGCCTCTTCCCTGCCCTGAGCCCCCTGCCACATCCCACACCCCTCCTGCACCCCAGCTCCCTGCTCTGAGCTCCCTGCCGCATCCCACACCCCTCCTGCACCCCAACCCCTTCCCAGAGCCCCCTGCCACATCCCACACACCCCTGCACCCCAGCTCCCTGCCCTGAGCCCCCTGCCGCATCCCACACCCCTCCTGCACCCCAGCTCCCTTCCCTGAGATCCCTGCCACATCCCACACCCCTCCTGCACCCCAGCTCCCTTCCCTGAACCCCCTGCCTCATCCCACACACCCCCTGCACCCCAGCTCCCTGCCCTGAGCCCCCTGCCTCATCCCACACCCCTCCTGCACCCCAACCCCTTCCCTGAGCCCCCTGCTGCATCCCACACCCCTCCTGCACCCGATCTCCCTTCCCTGAGCCCCCTGCCGCATCCCACACCCCTCCTGCACCCCAGCTCCCTTCCCTGAGCCCCCTGCCGCATCCCACACCCCTCCTGCACCCCAGCTCCCTTCCCTGAGCCCCCTGCCACATCCCACACCCCTCCCACCCACCAATGCCCTGCCCTGAGCTCCCTGCACAGCACCTGCACCTCAACTCCTTGCCCTGAGCCCCCGCCGCACCCTCCACTGTTTCTGCACCCCCTGGGGGCAGCGTTGAGGTGGGGACTTTAGGGCAGGGGTTGGATTGGGGCAGGGAAGGGGTGGAGTGGGGGCGGGGCCGGAGGCAGCAAAGGGGGGTGTCAGTGATGCGGCCCTCGGTTTAATGCACTAGTCCTCATGTGGCCCTCGTTGAGTTTGAGACCCCTGGCTTAGGCTTTGGCTTCAGCCCCGGGTGGTGGGGCTCAGGGCTCTGACTTCAGCCCCATGTGCTGGGAGTTCAGCTTTCTGCCCTGGGCCTCAGCGAGTCCAACGCCGGCCTTGCTTGGTGCCCCCCCTGAAACCTTCTTGTGGCCCCCCAGGTGCCCCAGACCCCTGGTTGAGAACCACTGCCTTACCCCACGAATCACAGCAATGTTCAGGTTACTGCCAGTCCCAAAGGACCAGTCACTTCCGTAGGTCCATTGAATCTTAGATCTTCCAACAAAGACAACACTTGTAGCCAGTCCTGTAATAACCTGTATTAAGACTTATTTAAAAGGAAAGGAGAGTTGTTTGCGAAGTTAAAGCAGTTAAACTTTGCCCCCCCGAGTCCAAGCAGCATACAGATAATCAGTTCCTTCTGTGTGGGGTTTTTCATCCCCTTCCTGCCATGTGCTCTGAGCTGCCAGCTCAGCTAATGGGAAATCAAGAGCACAACAGTCTTGTGTTGTCTTTAACGTCCCATAATAATGTCTCTGGTGTGGATGGACCTTTCCTGCCAGGAAGGGTGTAATGCATTCGGTTGCCAATCAGCACTTCAGCTAGGTAAAGTCTCTCTCCTGTCTGGTGATTTACAGAGCCACAGAGGCTCCCAATGCAACTAGTCAGATGTTAACCCAGGCAGCAACTCACAAGCATTTAATGAAGTCTAAACATGTTCTTATAATCCTAATACCTGTTTTAACAGTACTAACACAGGTGAGTCAGACCGATTCCACTGTGTGTTTGTCCATGTTCAATTAAGACATGAGGGCTTGTGCAAGAGCTAACACCTCATCTGCCAGTGTCACAGGCAGGCTGGGCAGGGATGGTGTCTCTAGCCTCTGTTTGCCAGAAGCTAGGAATGGGTGACAGGATGGATCACTTGATGATTCCCTGTTCTGTTCTTTCCCTCTGAAGCACCTGGCACTGGCCACTGAGCTAGATGGACCATTGCTCTGATGCAGTGGGCCCTTCTTATGTTCACAGTCTGTATGAGGAGTATCTACTCATTTGGACTCACTGGGGAGCCACAGAAAGGAACGAGATGTGCTGAGGCAAGAAGGCCCAGTCTCAGCGGCCCCGGGGTCACGCTTCCCAAAAGCTAAAACTAGGCCCAGCCCATGAAGGGGGCACTGCCAGGAGAGACTCTACAAAGGCTAAAGCATCAAACAGCTTTGTAAACCTGAGAGAGCTGCCTTGGGGACAGTGACAGGGAGAATCCCCAGAGTGACTCCTTTGATTCTGCTCGTCTCTGGCCTTTGGTTCTTAGAATTATAGAACTGGAAGAGACCTCAAGAGGTCATCTAGGCCAGTCCCCTGCACTCAAGGCAGGACTAAGTATTATCTAGACAATCCCTGACAGGTGTTTGTCCAGCCTGCTCTTAAATATCCCCAGTGATGGAGATTCCACAACCTCCCTACGCTATTTGTTCTGGAGTTTAACCACTCTGACAGTTAGGAAGTTTTTTCCTAATCTCCATCCTAAATTGCCCTTGCTGCAATTTAAGGCCATTACTTCTTGTCCTATCCTCAGAGGTTAAGAACAATTTTTTCTTCCACATCCCTGTAACAACCTTTTATGTACTTGAAAACTATTATCATGTCCCCTCTACTCCAGACTAAACAAACCCAGGTTTTTCAATCTTCCCTCATAGGTCATGTTTTCTAGACCTTTAATCGTTTTTGTTGCTCTTTCTCTGGACTTTCTCCAATTTGTCCACATCTTTCCTCATATGTGGCACCCACAGATGGACACAGTACTCCAGTTGTGGCCTAATCCGCACAGAGTGGAGTGGAAGAATTACTACTTGTGTCTTGCTTACAGTACTCCCTCAAATACATCCCAGAATGATGTTTGCCCGTTTGCACTGTTGACTTATACTTGTGATCCACTCTGGCCCCCAGCTCCCTTTCCGCAGTGCTCCTTCCTGGGCAGGAATTTCCCATTTTGTACATGTGCACCTGATTGTTCCTCCCTAAATGAAGCACTTTGCATTTGTCCTAATTGAATTTCATCCTATTTACTTCAGGCCTTTTCTCCAGATCATTTTGAATTTTAATCATAGAAGATCAGGGTTGGAAGGGACCACAGGAGGTATCTAGTCCAATCCCCTGCTCAAAGCAGGACAAATCCCCAGACAGATTTTTTCCCCAAATCCCTAAATGGCCCCCTCAAGGATTGAACTCTCAGCCTTGGGTTTAGCAGGCTGATGCTCAAACCACTGAGCTCTCCCTCCCTGGCCTAGCCTCTAAAGCACTTGCAACCCCTCCCAGCTTGGTATTGTCTGCAAACTTGGTAAGTGTAACAGAGGATGTTACTGGGAGGGTTTCACCGTGTCTTAGAGGGTTACACTCTGGTGGGAGGGCGCTAGGCCTGTACTGGGATAAGGTCACTCTGTGCTTCACAGTGTGGCAGAACCTAGAGTGTCCATTAACAGGGAAAAATCAGGGGGGAATCAGCATGTGGAATGGACAAAAGCCCCCTCTGCATTCTCTCACATTGCCCTTCTCATCCTGGCAGGCTACAGATTAACGTCCACGTTTTGCTCCAGATCATTTCATCCTCCCAGCGGGAAGGGAATGGCTGCAATGGAGCTGGCTCAGGTAAGGGATTCTCAGGGAGCTGGTGGTGGGTTCTGCTTGGAGGGAGAGAATCAGTACGTGCATAGGAGGGTGGGAGCTGCTGGAGGTGGTGGGAGGCAGGAAATATCTCGGGTGGAGAAAGGGAGGGGACAGGATGTGACAAACCTGCTGAGACTTGTGTACTCTAGGGTGTGATGGGTTGTCACCCCGGGGTGCAGTCTGGGGGCTTCTGGGAACCGCTGTGCCCTCTAACCCTCAAGCTGGGCTGGCCCTTCTCACAGCGCTTTGCTGGAGATTCAGCCAGCCTCTCCAGGGCCTGTTATCACCCAACATGACAGCAGGTGGCGCCATGCACCCAACTAAGCCAGCAGTCCCCAACCTTTTTGGCACCAGGGACCGGTTCCGTAGAAAAAAAAATTTCCGCGGACCTGTGGGATGGTTTTGGGACGATTCAAGCGCATTATATTTATTTTTGTACTTTTATTTCTATTATTGTTGTAATATATAATGAAATAATTATTATACAACTGACCATAATGCAGAATTAGTGGGAGCCCTGAGCTTGTTTTCCTGCAACTATTCGGTCCCATCTGGGGGTGATGGGAGACAGTGACACCCGAAGTGTGTTGCTTTTGTCCAGTCTACTCTGTAATCTCGTTTTGGTTGCTGTCACTGCAGAAAACCCTATGTTGTCAAAACTGAAATGCTCAAAATAGCACATGCATGTGAATGGACACAGGGTGCTAAAATTAAATTAAATTAATCCAGGGGTTCTCAAACTGGAGGTCAGGACCCTTCAGGGGGTCACGAGGTTATTACTGGGGGTCGTGAGCTGTCAGCCTCCACCTCAAACCCCGCTTTGCCTCCAGCATTTATAATAGTGTTAAATATATAAAAAAGAGTTTTCAATTTATAAAAGGGGGGGTCGCATCAGAGGTTTGCTATGTGAAAGGGTCACCAGGACAAAAGTTTGAGAACCACTGAATTAACCCCTCTGAAGCCTCAGGGAATGCAGTGGAGCGGGGTCTCCCTTGGTAGGGTTGGGAAGGATATTGCTCTTCTCATGTGATCCCTCCCCCCAGTGGCTAATTTTAAATGAAGCTACATGACATGAATCTCCCTATGGCACTGAAATTACATATACACTATAATTTGGCATTTGAGAAGTGAAAGGGATGGTAGCCCTAATGGAAAAGCGAACAGCTTGGCTCTCCTGCAAGCCTCAAACTGCTGAATGAGCTTTAGGGTAGGGCATGCTGTGCCTCCCAAACAGCCTGGCCCTGCCCCCTATCTGACCCCCACCCACTTCCTGCCCCCCCCAACTGCCCGCCCCCCTCAGAATCCCCGACCCATCCTGCTCCTTGTCCCCTCACCATCCCCCAGAGACCCCCACCACCACCACCCTGGGACCCCACCCCTGCTCCCTGTCTGCCCCAACCCCTATCCACCCCCCCAGAACGCCCACAATCCACCCCCTCATTCCCTGTCCACCCCCCCAACCTCTGCCCCCTCCCTGTGCCCTGACTGTCCCCAGGACTCCCTGCCCCTTAGCCAACCCCCCCCGGCCCCAGCCTCTTACCCCCGGCTCCCTCCTCACCTGGAGCCTCAGCGCCTCGCAGAACAGTTGCAGCGTGTGGCCGGCGGGACCTGAGCTCCGTCCCGCTCAGAGCCGCGTGGTGAGGGGGCGGGACTGGGAGCTTCAGCAGGGCCTGAGCTCCGTCCCGCTCAGAGCCGCGTGGTGAGGGAGCGGGGCTGGGAGCTCCAGCAGGGCCAGAGCCCCGCCCCGCTCAGCCGCGTGCTGAGGGGGCGGGGCTGGGAGCTCCAGGCCGAGCGGAGGCAGCTGAGCTCAGTCCAGAGCTCGCAGCCCCGCCCCCTCACCACGCGGCTCTGAGCGGGGCGGGGCTCAGGGGCCCCGCCGGAGACACGCCGCTTGATATGCTGCGGCCCGGTTCCTAAGAGGCCTCGGCCCGGTACCGGTCCGGGGGTTGGGGACCCCTGCACTAAGCTACCTGAGTGCTTTACCTAAGCCACTCAAGGACAAATAGACGACAACAGCCAATTTCCCAGCTCCCGAACCTTGCACACCTGCTGTAGTATAAATTCAGAATTATCCCATCTTATAGTGCACAGGGATCTGTATAATGTAAGCTCATTAATATAGTTCCCCTTCCCCTCGATATGGGAAAGATGTGCACAACAAGCCTGTGCTAACCAAGCTCAGCTTTTCCCCAAACACTTCACTCAAAATGCACTGATTAAGATAAAGCATAAAACAAGTTTATTAATGGCAGAAAGGTAGATTTGAAGTAATTATTGTTAGAACAAAAAAGGAGCCAGTTGATCCAGAGGCGGATATGAATACAGGCTTCTTTATTGCGTTACTTGTTCCCCTTGACCCAACTATCGAGTAAGCACTGGATTAGTTACATCACCCGCCTTTTATCTAAGTTTGTATGTAAACACCTACATCCGTTACAACACCCCAAAACCCCTCATTAAGTAGTAGAAACATTCATACAATTAGCATACCCACCCCTATCCACTGTCACAGTATTACACATATCATAGAGGCGTTTTTACCTTGAAAATACCATTCTTTGCAATAACGTGTTGCCACAAATTTCCCCTTACAGCAGTTCTCAGGGTATGGAGGAAGGGTCAATGAGCAGTTCTCGGGGAGGGAGGGAGGGGCCATAAGCCAGGGCTTGTTTATGGAGCTGGGAAAGGAAGGGGGAGGGGGAGGTAACATTTCTTTTACTTTCTTTCACACAAAGGACGTTCATTCCAGCAACTACATTTCTCATGCAGCTGCATCAATGTCAATTCTTACAAGCAACAGAGAGCGGAAAAATATGGCAACTTATTTGTTAAGCAAAGAATTCCTGCCTGCTTATGCCTTTGTCCCGAATGCATGTCAGCACATTAGCAGCTTCCCAGCTGTTTTACTGAATCCAAACGTATCCCAACAATTCTAAGTGGTAGCAAACAGATCAAACTCGATTACTTAGCAGATGAGCAAAAACTCAAACTAAGCCTAACATACTAGATGGATAGAATTTGAATTAGCAGTTTCTCACCCTGACTGATGATACAAGCAGTCCCCCAAGTTTCCATACACAAGCTAGAAATCCCTTTACCCTGGGACCAGCAGTTCCCCCAGTTCAGTCTTTGTTCCTCAGGTGTTTCCAGGAGTTCTCGTGCGGGGAATGAGGCCAAGAGATGATGTCACACCCCACCTTATGTAGCTTTTCCATATGGCGGGAACCATTTGTTCCAAACTAAGTTCCCAGTCCAGTTTGTGGAAAAATACAAGTACCAAAATGGAGTTTGTTGTCATGTGGTCTGGTCACATGTCCTAGCATGTCCTGCTGAGTCATAAGAACATAAGAACAGCCGTACCGGGTCAGACCAAAGGTCCATCTAGCCCAGTATCTGTCTACCGACAGTGGCCAATGCCAGGTGCCCCAGAGGGAGTGAACCTAACAGGCAATGATTAAGTGATCTTCCTCCTGCCATCCATCTCCATCCTCTGACGAACAGAGGCTAGGGACACCATTCTTACCCATCCTGGCTAATAGCTGACTTAGCCACCATGAATTTGTCCAGTTCCCTTTTAAACATTGTTATAGTCCTCACCTTCACAACCTCCTCAGGTAAGGAGTTCCACAAATTGACTGTGCGCTGCGTGAAGAAGAACTTCCTTTTATTTGTTTTAAACCTGCTGCCTATTAATTTCATTTGGTGACCCCTAGTTCTCGTATTATGGGAATAAGTAAATAACTTCTCCTTATCCACTTTCTCCACATCACTCATGATTTTATATACCTCTATCATATCCCCCCTTAGTCTCCTCTTTTCCAAGCTGAAGAGTCCTAGCCTCTTTAATCTCTCCTCATATGGGACCCTCTCCAAACCCCTTATCATTTTAGTTGCCCTTTTCTGAACCTTTTCTAGTGCTAGAATATCTTTTTTGAGGTGAGGAGACCACATCTGTACACAGTATTCGAGATGTGGGCGTACCATGGATTTATATAAGGGCAATACTATATTCTCCGTCTTGTTCTCTATCCCCTTTTTAATGATTCCTAACATCCTGTTTGCTTTCTTGATCGCCTCTGCACACTGCGTGGACATCTTCAGAGAACTATCCACAATGACTCCAAGATCTTTTTCCTGACTTATTGTAGCTAAATTAGCCCCCATCATATTGTATGTATAGTTGGGGTTATTTTTTCCAATGTGCATTACTTTACATTTATCCACATTAAATTTCATTTGCCATTTTGTTGCCCAATCACTTAGTTTTGTGAGATCTTTTTGAAGTTCTTCACAATCTGCTTTGGTCTTAACTATCTTGAGCAGTTTAGTATCATCTGCAAACTTTGCCACCTCACTGTTTACCCCTTTCTCCAGATCATTTATGAATAAATTGAATAGGATTGGTCCTAGGACTGACCCTTGGGGAACACCACTAGTTACCCCTCTCCATTCTGAGAATTTACCATTAATTCCTACCCTTTGTTCCCTGTCTTTTAACCAGTTCTCAGTCCATGAAAGGACCTTCCCCTTTATCCCATGACAACTTAATTTACATAGTAGCCATGACTCATAGGCTGACTGAAACAATCACAGGAAGGCTAAGCTCTTCCGCGGTCCATTGTCTTTGTTGATAAGCCATCAGCTCTGTCTGGCTTCTTCATTGTTGTACCTGAAAGGCTCGATGTGGTTGTTACCCAGGGTAAGCACATTTGAAATACAGATACAGAGTCAATATCCATAACTTCAAATACAAACATGATCCATGCACACAAATAGGATAATCATATTCAGCACATGACGCATCTTGCACAAAATGCATCATAATTATGTCCTAATCATTTTATAACCATACCACTATGCTGAATATGGGGTGTAGTGTCAGATAGGGCCTAATTTCAAGGCACGGGATTTGGGAATGGAACTTCCCCTCTTTGTGGAACAGGAAATAACCCTCCACCCAGGGCTGGGACAACTTCCCAGACTCCCAGTGCTGGAGCCTGAATCTACTGGCACTTCATTAGTTACCACTACCCCCAATCTTTGTGGTAACTGCAAACTTTATCCATGATGATTTTATATTCTGTTCTAGGTCATTGATAAGAATGTTAAATAGCACACTGGCAAAAAGCAATCCTTGTGGGAACCCGCTAGAAAGAAATCCACTCGACCATGGTTCCTCATTTACAATCCCAGTTTTTAATCTATTTAATGTATGCCGTGTTTATTTTGTATCATTCTAGTTTTTTAGTCAAAATATTGTGCTGAATCAAGTCATATGCCTTACAGAAGTCTAGATATATTACATCAATAATATTAGCTGCAACCAAACTTTTGATCTCCTCTAATAAGGATATCCAGTTAGTTTGATAGGATCTATTTTCTCTAAACCTTTGTTAATAGGTACTAATTATATTACCTTCCTTTAATTCTTTATTAACGAAATCCAGTATCGACTGCTCCATTATTTTGCTCAGTATTGATATCAGACTGACACTCTTGTAATTAGCTGGGTCATCTCTTTTACACTTTTTAGTATTGGCACAGCATTAGCTTAATTCCAGTCTTCTGGAATTTCCCCAGTGTTCCAAGTCCTAATTACAATCAACATTAATAGTCCACCACGCTCCTCCACCGGGTCTTTAAAAACTCTTGGATACAAGTTATCTGGACCTGCTTATTTAAACATGTCTAACTGTAATAGCTGCTGTTTAATGTCCTTGTGAGTTCTTGTTGGAATGGAAGGAGTGTCGTCGTCAACATCTTATGATACGAGTACAGCATCTGTTTTTCTCCAAATCCAGGAGAGAACACTTATTGAACACTTTTACCTCTTCTGCATTATTTTTGATAATTCTGCCATTTCCGTCTAGTAATTTATCGCTACCATTGTTAGGATTAATATACTTTTCAAAACTTCCTTGTTATTTTCATTGATTGGTCATTGATTTCTGATAGCTTCCCTTACCAATTTTCTACAATTCTGACCTTCTAACTCAGGGGTGAGCAACCTTTCAGAAGTCTTCATTTATTCACTCTAATTTAAGGTTTTGAGTGGGCCAGTAATACATTTTAACATTTTTAGAAGATCTATAATATATAACTAAACTATTGTTGTACGTAAAGTAAATAAGGCTTTTAAAATGTTTAAGAAACTTCATTTAAAATTAAATTAAAATGCAGAGCCCCCCGGACTGGTGTCCAGGACCCGGGCATTGTGAGTGCCACTGAAAATCAGCTTGCGTGCTGCCTTCAGCCCCCCTGCCATAGGTTGCCTACCCCTGTTCTAACTAATATTCTTTACTACTGACTTCCTTTTTCTTCCTTATATTTTATTTGGAGAGTGTTTCCTACCAGGGAACCATTAGTAGGGTCCAGAGCCAGCCCCATCTCCTATATCAAACTCTGGCTAGTAGGTATGTGATAAATGTGACGACTCTGCCTGCGTCTGTCAGCTGGGAGACACAAAGGTTCTCTCTTTCTACCCTCTGATGCCGCCTGGCTGCTCTAAGCTAGGTGAGGTGGGACTCTGTTAACATGTGCCTCCTGGAGCTTCCATTTACCTGGTGCTGCTGTTCTGTGAATAGTGGGATTGTGAGTGGGGCAGCAGGTACTGAGTGTTGGACTCTTGCTGTTTCAGGGGCCGGTGACCTTCGAGGAGGTGGCTGTGTATTTCACCAGGGGAGAGGGGGCTCTGCTGGACCCCACTCAGAGAGCCCTCTACAGGGATGTCATGCAGGAGAACTATGAGACAGTGACCTCGCTGGGTAAGGAGTCCTGTCCCCTGGGTTATTAGAAGCTGTGGGGTCTCTGAAGAACCTGAGTAGTAATAACTTTATACCTTTATTCGTCATACAAGTTTTGACAAGTTTCCTTGCCCCCCCTTTTTTTTGCCTTATCTCCCACCCACTAGTATCATTTTTGGTCATGTGCCTTTTTGGTGCTGTCACACATTTTAAAATTGCATTGAATGTATCCTTATTGGCTACATTAGTAACTACATTAATCACTGTAGCTTTCATGCCTTTTCCTCATTTTAAGAGGAAAATATGCTGCCTGTAGAATTCTAAATTGAGTAAATAGGTGTGTGACTCATGCATGGCTTGTGTGACAGTCAGATGAGCTCTTTTAGGAGAGCGTGTAATGTTGCCGTTCAGGATCCCATGGGTGAAGGGATAAGCGAGCCGTGGGAGGGGCGGAGAACGGGGGTAGTAGATATGCCAGGACATGGGGCGGGTGTGTGCAGGGTTAGAGCTAAGAAGCAGCAGGGAGGGAGGAGGCTGTGAGAGATGAGGAGAAAATACAAGAAGTTCTCAAGGTGCCGGGAGGTGGTGCCGGCTGAGAGTAATGGGAAGAAGCAGAGGAGAGTGTGGGGGAAGGGCACCCAGGAAGTGGGGTGGGTGGGTCAGTGGGAGGGAGGAGAGGTTTGGGGATCTGGAGCTGTGGGGGATCCCAGACCTTTAACCCCAAATCCCTACCCAAGCCTTGTTGCTGTAGAGCCTCCACTCCAGTTTTATTTCTGTTCGGTTTCACTTTATTATACATTTTTTTCCCCAAATATTATTATTTTAACACTTGACCTCCCTCTCCCGCTCATTACCCCCCTCCCCACATCTCTGTGCACAGAGACCCCGGCCACCGACCCTGAGTCCTTGCTGCATCCTCCCGCCCAGAACAGGGCCCCTGCCCAGGCATAGATGGGCACTTGGTTGATGTCACAGGCTGGTACAGTCTGTGCAGTGTTTACACCGATAAGATGACACATTCCAAAGCCCTTCATACCCGTCGGGCTGATCTCTGTGCGCCGATACCCTCTGTTCCCTTCCCAGCTCTGACGCCGCAGAGCCTGGCCTGTGTCCCTGTTCCCCTTCCCCCCCACCAACATTCGACATTCATGGGGCCTCATCTGGAGCACTGGGTCCAGTTTTGGGCCCAACACTCTTAAGAAGGATGTGGAAAAATTGGAAAGCGTCCAGCGGGGGGCAACAAAAATGGTTAGGGGACTGGAACACATGACTTCTGAGGAGAGGCTGAGGGGACTGGGATTGTTTAGTCTGCAGAAGAGAAGAACGAGGGGGGATTTGAAAGCTGCTTTCAACTGCCTGAAGCGGGGTTCCAAAGAGGATGGATCTAGACTGTTCTCAGTGGTAGCAGATGACACAACAAAGAGTAATGATTTCAAGTTGCAATGGGGGAGGTTTAGGTTGGATATTAGGAAACACTATTTCACTAGGAGGGTGGTGAAGCCCTGGGATGGGTTCCCCACGGAGGTGGTGGAGTCTCCTTCCTTAGAGGTTTTTAAGGTCAGGCTTGACAAAGCCTTGGCTGGGATGATTTAGTTGGGGATTGGCCCTGCTTTGAGCAGGGGTGGGACTAGATACCTCCTGAGGTCCCTTCCAACCCTGAGATTCTATAATTCCAATTTCCTTCCCCCCTCCAGTTTGACCCCATTTATAGAGTAATAGTCTCAGCTATACCTTAACCAATCATTGTGCTGAAATTTAACTAACCAATTCTAACATATTGCGACATAATTCTCTAACCCACGCGTCGGCCACCTTTCAGAAGTGGTGTGCTGAGTCTTCATTTATTCACTCTAATTTAAGATTTCATGTGCCAATAATACATTTTAACGTTTTTAGAAAGTCTCTTTCTATAAGTCTATAATACATAATTGAACTATTGTATGTAAAGTCAGTAAGGTTTTTAAAATGTTTAAGAAGCTTCATTTAAAATTAAATTAATATACAGAGCCTTCTGGACCGGTGGCCAGGACCTGGGCAGTGTGAGTGCCACTGAAAATCAACTCGTGTGCCGCCATAGGTTGCCTACTCCTGCTCTAACCAATTATAAACTACTACCCTAATTAACTTACACCTGGCAACATTAATTATACAGGAGAGAGAAACAATTAGAGAACCAGACTGATTAACAATGTAAAAGTGGTGGCCATAAAGATAAAGCAATACAGAAATGAGGGTTTCACAACCACAACCATTGATAAGTGATTTCTTGCCAGACAGAATGCTATCAAATTAAGGTTTCTTTAACCATCTTAAGATCCGGACAGGATCGACTTCCTAACAGCCCAGTAGCACCTTATTTCAGTGTGACTAGTTTGGGATGTGAGGATGTGACCCTTCACTTCCCAGCTTATGGCTGCCCCTGCTGTTTAGCCAAAGGCCTTAGCCTAAGAACAAGGCCTCAGACTATCCTAGTGAGAGAAGGCCCAGACACAGGCAGACTGTGATTTTGATTCTTTGTTTTCATACTCCTGTAACTAGCTAAGTGATAAAAATACACCTAAGTTCTTAAAATATAGGCTTTGCAGGCAGGCCTGAATATCGCCATTCTAACAGAGGGTTCTACCCCTTCCCCCGTGCTGTGTCTGTCTTGTCTATTTAGACTGTAAATTCTTCAGAGCATGGGCCATCTACTATTCTGCATTTGTACTGTGCCTAGCACAACGGAGACACACTGTTAGTTGGTCCTTAGGCACTAAGGTAATGCATATGATTAATAATAATAATAACTCTCCTGCCACTTGGAGCCAAGGAAGCTGGTCTTGGGATGTTACTGCTTAAAAATGATCTGAGCTTAAAACCATGACAAGTATCCCACAAATTTCACTGACTTTCCTGGTTTTCTTTGCCTGGCGTAGGGTTTCTAAATTCCAAACCTGATGTGGTCTCACAGCTGGAACGAGGGGTAGAGCCGTGGGTTCCGGACCTCCAGGGTTCTGAGAAAGAAGTGCTCCCGATAGCTGCCTGCAGAGGTGAGGACTTGGTTAAAGCAAGTCAAAAACTGTCCATGAATACAGGAAACATTTGGGATGCCCTACAAAGACCCTGTGAGCTCTCCAAGTTCAGGATTGTTCCCTGCAGATGTGGAATAATTAGGCAGATGTCACTCATGGCTTCCCACCTATCTTGACTAACAACTGTCAGCAGATCCTTACCTGATCCCACTTTCCCTGCATGTTCTGGTGAAATGCAGACCAAAACTGATCCCTTCCTCTCGCCTCTGGGGTAAATCAGCTCCTGATAGGTTTGATCTCTCCTGCACGTATTTTGGTTTGTTCATCCCTTTTAAAATTCCTGTCTCTGAGATTTCCTTTCTCTCAGGCACAGGGAGTGACCTATGCCTGGATTCTCTCTGTCCCCCATCAGGTGATAGGATGGTGCGTGAGAATGAGGAGCAGAAACCCCAGCAGGAAGATGCTGAGCAAGGAGCACCACGTGGGACGTTATCAGGAAGACCCAAAGGGAATGTTTCCAGGAGTTGTGCACTCCGAGAAACAGTAAAAGCCTCTGAGACTCAGCAGAGGCCAGAGGAGAACTTCAGTAGCCACTCAGACCTTATTACACATGAGAGAATCAACTTGGAAGAGACACACTACACATGCCACGAGTGCGGGGAAAGCTTCAGTCAGCGCTCAGTCCTTATCACACATCAGAGAATCCACACAGAGGAGACGCCCTACACATGCTCTGAGTGCGGGAAAACCTTCAGTTGGCGCGCACACCTTATCACACATCAGAGAATCCACACAGGGGAGACGCGCTACACATGCGCTGAGTGCGGGAAAAGCTTCAGTCGGCGCTCAAACCTTATCACACATCAGAGAATCCACGCAGGGGAGAAGCCCTACACTTGCTCTGAGTGTGGGAAAAGCTTCAGTCAGCGCTCACACCTTATCACACATCAGAGAATCCACACATGAGAGAGCCCCTCCACATGCTCTGAGTGCGGGAAAAGTTTCATTGAGCACTCAGACTTTGTCAGACATTGTAGAATCCACAGTGGAGAGAGACCCTACACATGCTCTGCATTTGGGAAAAGCTTCAATCAGATGTCATTCCCTATTAGATATCAGAAAATCCAAATGGGAGAGAACTGTAAGAAATGCCTTTATTAGGGCTTCCCAAAGATTTGTTTAAAAAAAAATCACATTTGCTAATTCCAATTTAGTGATCTTTGCACCATCTTCACTGTGGTCTCTCAGCTCTGCCGGATGAGTTGGCTGCTTCTGACTTTTGCAGTTCACCCTTCTTTGGGGTCAGTCCTGTGATCTTTTCTATCAGCTCCTTTCCTTTTGACTTGTAGGAGCATGTGTCCTTCCAGCCAGGAATTTCATCACCTCCAGGTGGGGGAGAGAGGGTTACCTGTGCCTTACATCCACTAGGACTGTACATGGAATTGGCTGCTCAAGTTAGTGATTTTGGTGTAAAAAGACAATTATAGTTGTAGAGCAGAAGCAGCCCAGGCAGTGAACCGAACAGACAATGATCAAGTGATCTCTCTCCTGCCATCCATCTCCGTCCTCTGACAAACAGAGGCTAGGGACACCATTCCTTACCCATCCTGGCTAATAGCCAGTAATGGACTTAACCTGCATGAATTTATCCAGTTTTCTTTTAAACCCTGTTATAGTCCTAGGCTTCACACCCTCCTCAGGTAAGGAGTTCCACAGGTTAACGGTGCGCTGTGTGAAGAAGAACTTCCTTTTATTTGTTTTAAACCTGCTGCCTATTAATTTCATTTGGTGGCCCCTAGTTCTTGTATTATGGGAATAAATAAATAACTTTTTCCTTATCTACTTTCTCCACATCACTCATGATTTTATATACCTCTATCATTTTCCCTCTTAGTCTCCTCTTTTCCAAGCTGAAAAGCCCTAGCCTCTTTAATCTCTCCTCATATGGGACCCGTTCCAAACCCCTAATCATTTTAATTGCCCTTCTCTGAACCTTTTCTAATGCCAGTATATCTTTTTTGAGATGAGATGACCACATCTGTACATAGTATTCAAGGTGTGGGCATACCATGGAGTTATATAAGGGTAATAATAGTCTTATTCTCTATCCTCTTTTTAATGATTCCTAATATCCTGTTTGCTTTTTTGACCGCCTCTGCACACTGCGTGAGCATCTTCAGAGAACTATCCACAATGACTCCAAGATCTTTTTCCTGAGTTGTTGTAACTAAATTAGTCCCCATCATATTTTATGTATAATTGGAGTTATTTCTTCCAATATGCATTACTTTACATTTATCCACATTAAATTTCATTTGCCATTTTGTTGCCCAGTCACTTGGTTTTGTGAGCTCTTTTTTAAGTTCTTCACAGTCTGCTTTGGTCTTAACTATCTTGAGCAGTTTAGTATCATCTGCAAACTTTGCCACCTCACTTTTTACCCCTTTCTCCAGATCGTTTATAAATAAGGTGAATAGGATTGGTCCTAGGACTGACCCTTGGGGAACACCACTAGTTACCCCTCTCCATTCTGAGAATTTACCATTAATTCCTACCCTTTGTTCCCTGTCTTTTAACCAGTTCTCAATCCATGAAAGGACCTTCCCTTTTATCCCATGACAACTTAATTTATGTAAGAGCCTTTGGTGAGGCTTTCTGGAAATCTAAGTACACTATGTCCACTGGATCCCCCTTGTCCACATGTTTGTTGACCCCCTCAAAGAACTGTAATAGATTAGTAAGACACGATTTCCCTTTACGGAAACCGTGTTGACTTTTGCCCAACAATTTATGTTCTTCTATGTGTCTGACAATTTTATTCTTTACTATTGTTTCAACTAATTTGCCCGGTACCGATGTTAGACTTACTGGTCTGTAATTGCCGGGATCACCTCTAGAGCCCTTTTAAAATATTGGCGTTACATTAGCTAACTTCCAGTCATTGGGTTCCGAAGCCGATTCAAAGGACAGGTTACAAACCATAGTTAATAGTTCCGCAACTTCACATTTGAGTTCTTTCAGAACTCTTGGGTGAATGCCATCTGGTCCCGGTGACTTGTTAATGTTGAGTTTATCAATTAATTCCAAAACCCACTCTAGTGACACTTCAGTCTGTGACAATTCCTCAGATTTGTCACCTACAAATTTGGCAATGTTTATGCTCCTTTCTAGGATTTGATTTCCACTTTTTAAAGGAAGACTTTTTGTCTCTCACTGCTTCTTTTACATGGTTGTTAAGCCCCGGTGGCTCTTTTTTAGTTCTTTTACTGTGCTTCTTAAATTGGGGTATACATTTAAGTTGGGCCTCTATTATGGTGTCATTAAAGTGTCCATGCAGCTTACAGGAATTTCACTTCAGTCACTGTACCTTTTAATTTCTGTTTAACTAACCCCCTCATTTTTGTATAGTTCCCCTTTTTTAAATTAAATGCCACAGTGTTGGGCTGTTGAGATGTTCTTCCCACCACAGGGATGTTAAATGTTATTATATTATGCCGTTTATTTCGAGCAACTGCAGTTATTCGGGAGAGTACAGACAGGCAGAGTTTCCCCTCCCGAGGTAGGTCTCGGTTAGATAAGCAATTAAGGCAAGCGTTTATACCTTTTGTGACATACACTGAGGAGCAACAACTGCATTTTGTTTGTACATATTCCTTTCTGATAGCTTACTTCTCTCAGCAATTTCTGCTACAATCTGCATTCTATTCTTATCTAACACAAGGTTGAAAACCAGCATCTCTTACAGTCCTTTTCCGCTTGCCCACGCCCTGCTTGGAAGTCTCCCGTTATTAGCTGTTAGTTAGCCTGGTAAATATCAAGTCCCTGAGAAAACACAGTTATACAAAGCAAAACGAAATCACAAACAGAAATGTCATTGGAAATTCAAAAATTAAAAAGGAAAATACAATTCCCATCACTTCATTGTATCTGGGCCATTCCTGTATCGAGAGTACCCGCTAAGGGCCCTGTGTGCTTATGGGAAACCTGGAGGAACTCATAGCAGAGCCTGAACATGAAACTCAACTGCTCCCAGGTGCCGCAGTAAAACCCTTCCCTGCTGTGATGATGATTTTATGAAAATATGCTAATGGGTGTGAATATAATGTAACTGGAACATGCTTCATGCAAAAGGTCTCTTGTGCAGTATCATTATAAAGCTTATTATCTACTGTGTGTGTTCAGCCTATTTGTATGAACCGATCATTCCTGTATCTGAAGCTAGAAATATGAACTATAACTCTGAGGTCCTGTTGTAATGATGCAAAGTGTGGGCCATTAATAGTGGTTTGGACTCTTGATGGCTCCCATTAACCAGGACAATTGACTGGAGATGGCTCTGTCCTGCACCATCTGTGAGTCAGGCCAGGAACAATGAAGGCTTGGGGTCTCACAGGTACAGGAATCCATCTTAAACCTGGGGCTTTTCCCCAGGAGAGAGACAAAAGATCCTGCCTTGTACCAAAGCTGTATAAGGGGGTGGGACAGAAGAAAGGTGGCTGCACTCATGAGACATCCCCTAGCTACCACCTGAGCTGGAACAAGGACTATACCAGGTGCAAAGATTGGGCCCAGACAAGAAATAAGTCTAGTCTGCAAAAGAAGCTTGTTGGAAGATCTCTGAGGGTGAGATTTTATCTGTATTGAGTTTCATACTGTATTAGTCTTAGCCCTGGTCTACACTTACCTGGACGTTCGACGCGGCGAGTTCGACTGCTCGGAGTCGAACTATCGCGTCTGATCTAGACGCGATAGTTCGAACTCCGGAAGCGCTAGTTCGAACTCCGGTACTCCACCTCGGCAGGAGGAGTTGCCGGAGTCGACCCTGGAGCCGTGGAGTTCGCTTCCCCGCCGTCTGGACGGGTAAGTTTTCGAACTAGGGTAGTTCGAATTCAGCTACGTTATTCACGTAGCTGAATTCGCGTACCCTAGTTCGACCCCCATTCTAAGTGTAGACCAGGGCTTAGACTTGCATGTTTTATTTTGCTCTATGGAGAATACAAACTCCACAGAGAAGGAAAAGTTAATGCCTTAGAAAAATTTGTGTGTGTTAGAGTGTCTTGGAACCACTCTCCTATAGCTTCTTTTCTCTGATTTCCTTTAGAAAATCTGAAGCAGGGAGCAGAAAATCATTGTCTTTTCTGAGGTGTGAGCTCAGGACCTACTGAGTATGAGACTGACATGCTGCCAACTATGCTAAGAAGGCCCAGGAAAATGTTTAGGCTCAGTGCATATAGGACCCTCCTACAGCAGTGACTGGGGCAGGGAAGGAGCTGGAAGAAGCAGGGAGATCCTGGTGCCCACAGACCTGTCCTGGCATCTTTCTCAGCAGCAAAGAAATCAATTTGCCCTTCCAGTGAACAATCTGCTGGAACTAATGGCAGCACAGGGGCAATGTTTCTAAAGTATGCACCCACCTCTACATTTTAGAACTTACTCTCCTTTTTCTAGTATAGCACTTTGTGTATGAATTAGGCAAAACAAACTACACAGGTAAGAGAAACAAGGTCTTGAGAGAAAGCTTGAACTCATAACCCCAACAGATGGCTCCTCTGCACTAACCAGTTGCACCCCTGTAGATGTTTTTTAAACACATTTGGGAAGCAGGCAGTTATCAGTCTCTGTGGTTCACACCTTTGCCTGGTAATTGAAAGGCTGCTGGTTCAAACTTAACTCAAGATGCGGCTTTTCAGCGATGAGACTCCAGTACATTTTAACAGGAAGAAAATCTCTATTCTGGCTTTGCCCCTTTTGACTCCTTCTGCCCATCTTCTCCCCCTCCCCCAGTCTCTTTCCTTCCCCACTGGGGCCATGCAGAGAGGAGCCCCAGTCAGTCTCTGTCACAGAGAGTCTGTATCCCATAAAGGGAGGGAGGGGTCTCTCTAAAACACTGATAATGGGGAGGAGAGTGGTGTGCGAGTTAGGGGGAGACAGGATGGAGAACTAACAGTGGGGCACAGAGAGATTCCCCCAGATTTGGGAGATCCCCTGCTGCCCCCCATCAGCCAACTGTGAGAACAACTGTGGTGGTGGGGGGGTCTCCACATGCTGCCCCCGCCCCAACTGCCAACTGTGGCAATGGGAGCTGCGGGGGTGGAGTCTGTGGGTAGCAGTGCGCAGAGACGCCCCCGGCCCTCCAGCTTAGGGGCTGTGGGTTGCTTTTGGGAGATGCCCGAGGTAAATGCTGCACCCCTCACCCTCTCCTGCAACCCCTGCCCCAGCCCAGACCCCACACCTGCACCCAACCTCCCTCCAAGAGCCTGCCCCCCACACTGCCTCCTTCGCCACAACCCCCTGACTGAGCCCAGACCCTGCACCCAAACTCTCCCAGCGCCCAACCCCTCTCCCTCCCACAACCAAACTCCTTCCCAGAGCCTTAGGCAGGTGTGTGGGGCAGGACTTGGTCCCATTCTGGGCACCACCAAAAATTATACAAACCTGCCACCCCTGTCCAGCCCAATCTTCTGCTGATGCACCTCAGCCCACACCCGTGCAGGGTTTGAAGCTTTCCAGGACACGGAGGGATTTCAGCTCCCCTTTGCCCAGAGGGAACCTTCACCCCACTCCTAACCAGGTTCTTGTCCATGGGATCACTGTAGGGGGGCTGGGTCCCTCGGTGTCTTTTCTCTCTCTAGGACAGGCCAGGGTGCAATAACTGGGGGCATCTGAGCACCCAGGACCTTCTGTGGGGCTGCCATTCCCCTTCCCCTTCTGTGGTCCCATCTGCCATTGACTCCAGCCTTTTTTCTATCCATCGTCAGCACCATCCCAAGCCAGCAGCACTCCCCTCAAAAAGACAGAGTCCAGTGGCACCTTACAGACTAACAGACGTATTGGAGCATAAGCTTCCATGGGTGAATCCCACTTCGTCAGATGAATGTAGTGGAAATTTGCAGAGGCAGGTATTAGTATGCAGGCAAGAAGCAGGCTAGAGATAAGGAGGTTAGTTCAATCAGGGAGGATGAGACCCTCTTCTAGCAATTGAGGTGTGATCACCAAGGGAGGAGAAACTGCTTTTGTAGTTGGCTAGCCAGGCACAGAATTCTCACGCCATTCATCTGACGAAGTGGGGATTCACCCACGAAAGCTCATGCTCCAATACGTCTGTTAGTCTAGAAGGCGCCACAGGACTCTGTCGCCTTTTACAGATCCAGACTAACACAGCCACCCCTCTGATACTCAAAAAGACAGTGTTCCCTGCTGGGAGTAAATCATTGACCCCTCTCCTCCCTGAGCACTGACTACCCCTCTGTTTCCTTGCCTCTCGGGTTGTGCAGATGGGACCTTTCCCTCCAGTGCTGGAGGATTCGCCCTTCTCATCTACCATTGTCCCAAGCAGCACAGCGGGTGGGAATCTTAAATGTACCGAGGTGACTTAGGAGCAGAACCCCCCCCCCCCCGCGACCTTCCATGCAATTGGCACTTGCCCCTCACTGAGCAGGACTGAAACTGGTGCAGGGAGACTGGTGGGCCACATCCCCTCTGGGCATGAGCAAAGCAGCAGGGTGAAAAAATGATCATGAAGATGCTGAGGATTGAACCCAGGGCCTTATACATGCAAAGCATGTGCTCAACCACTGAGCTACATCCCCTAGCAGGTTGTGTTTGCTATGGGTTACACTCAGAGCCCTCCTGTTTCCAGAGCATCCAGTGACCTATAAGCTTCACGAGAAGCCCGTTCCCCTCTCTGAGGACCAATCCTGCTCTCCTGGAGGTGACTTGTTCATAGGGGTCACTTTTCAGCAGGGCCAGATTCTATTTGTGAGGCACAGAGTGTGGTTGCCCTGGTCTCAGGGTGCAGAGATACACTCAGCCATCTCCCCTGCATTGGGTTGGCGGGGTGGCAATCCCCTGCTGCAAGGTCATGGTGGGGGATGCTGTGAGCAGCTCAACACCTCACCCTGGTGGCAGAAGTGGTGAGCGGAGCTCCAGGTGTTTCTAGGATCTGCTATTTCCACCTGCCTGTAAACTCTAGCTTTCCCCAGCACATTCACTGCGGTGCAATTGGGTCACTGTTTCCATGGCTGAACAGCAAAGAATGGCGCCCAGTTTCCCTTCTATCGGCAGCAGGATTAGCCTGTGTCGGTGGTTAATGAGGTGGATCTAGTTGTAGATTGTTATTCATTCCCCACCTTGACAATTCACACAGTCCCTTTCCCAGGCAGATTCCCAGCACCTCAGTGATCCCGGTAGCAGGGTTGGGTCCTGAGATTTTCAGGGTTCTTTTCCCCTCCACCTGGAGTGATCTCAGCTTTTTCCCCATCCCAGACAATCCATGAAATAACAACAGGGGCATAAAGAAAGAGGGGAGGGAACATCTCACGGACAGGGCTGGATGTGCCCATAGCCCCCTGCTTGTCCATTGTTTCCATGGAATTTGCCCCCCTGCTTTGCACAAGGGACAGAGAAAGATCTTGCTGTTCCTGTGTCTGTGCAAAGAAAATTGTGCTTCTGTATGAAAGAGAGGCGGGAAATGGCCCCATGATGGGGCAATAGCCTCAGGATTAAGAGCAAAGGACAATGATGGGAAGGTTCACAATTGACTCAGTAGTTGCATACAAAGGTGCACGTTTGGCAGTTATATTGGGAAATTCTGGCTCCTTCTCAGGCTCAGGTTGGCCACCCCGGTCTAGGTGTAGAAGTGACAACATTTAAACTTGAAAGAGGGGCCAATTTCCCCATCATTTCACACCTTTACACCCAAACACGATGACTTTCTGAATGAACCCTCCTCGTTCAGCCAGAAGATCTTGGGGTGGATGTAGGAGTCACTGGGTAAAATTCTCTGGACTCTGTTCTGAATCAGGTCAGAGCAGAGGTACCTAGTGATCTAGTCTGGCTGTAAAATCTATAGATCAACACCATTAATATGAAATTAATCCTCAGAAACGGCTGTTCCCCACCCAGACCCCAGCAAAGGACTCTCCAGGGAAGGGGCTGTTGAGGAAGGAAAGAAGGAAGACGTCCTTCTCCCTCTGGAGGAACTGGGCTCTGCGCTTTGGACAGAAAGGAGGGGAAGGAAATGGCCACACGATGGCAGCAGAACCTAAGAAATGAAACACAATAGGCTTATGTCCACACTGCAATGTAACACCCAGGGCTGCCCCATACCAGCTCAGGCTCCCGGGGCTTGGGCTGTGGGGTGGTAAATTTGCAGTGTAGACATCTCGGCTCAGGCTCTGAGACCCCACAAGGCTGGGAGGGAGTTTAGCAAGTAAAAAAGGTAGAACGGCAGTGGAGTATTACCCTAGTCTCAATGGCATTTCTCCATCGGTCTGTCTGCTTTGGGGCAGGGACAATAACACGTCCTGCTGCTTTTGTTATTTCAAAGGGCGGTTTAGGATTTTCATTCTCACACATGGTGCACGAAGCAGGACTCAACCCTCAGTGTAAACTAAATGAGCCGCCCATAGATTCTGGCAGCCACAATGAGGCATTTGGTGTGAGAGCTCAGACCTGCCCCTGTCCCAGAGGGTCGGGGTCATCTGTGAGGGGACTGGACCACTGACCTATCAGCTCCTAACTCCCAAACTTTCAGTAACTCTATCATCAGTGCCTGTGAGTGTAATTTAAACCATCAAAAGAGTCATAGTGGGCTAGACCATAGTCTGGACTTCGGGTCTGGAAAAGAGCTGGCACAATCCATAGACCAGGTTGTTATATAACATGCACATGGATTTTAACCCTTCACATACAGTAATGGGAAAGTTCTTGGTTCAGGCTTGTAGCAATGATGGAATAAACTGCAGGTTCAAATCAAGTCTTTGGAGTACATCCTCCTCTGGGATGGGCCATTCAGTCCTTTGTCTAGAGCTTCAGTTTGTAGCAAAGTCCCTCCAGAGGTATGAAGCAGGATTGAAGACAAGATGGAGATGAGGCATCAGCCTTTTATAGTCTCTTGCCATGTGGTCTTTGCTTTCTTTGTCCCAAGGACACTCTATCCAGCACGTGGCATAGAAAAACCTTAGCGTTCTCTCCATAGGCAGGTCCCTGCATACCTTGCTGAGTCACAAGGCGTATCTGCCTTCTCTCAGTGGGTCGATTGTGTAGCTGATGGTCCTTAATGGGCCATCAAGCAGGCTAGGCAGAACTGACACCAACTTGTCTGCGGTGTTCCCCGGAAGCAGAGCACAAGTTTGAAATATGGACAGAACAGAGCCAATACTTATAACATCAACTACAAAAATGATAGACATCTAGAGATGGCATCATTATAATCAGCCAATCAGAACCTCTCCATAGACCCCTTACACGACAACCTTTCTACAATATTGGCTTCAAATATAGAACAGCGGTCGCAACGGTGATCTATACAGTTACAGATTATGTCAATAACGTCACAGGAGGTGACACGGCATCAGTGAGACTGATACTGGAATACTGCCTCCAGTTTTGGTGTCCTCAGTTGAAAACAAAGGTTGTGAAACTGGAGCTGGGGCAGCAAAGAGCCACCAAATGTCCTGAGGGCTGGAGAAAAATGTCTTCTAGTGAGCTATTGAAAGAGCTCAACCTGTTTAGCTTATCAAAAGAAGGTTGAAAGGTGACTTCATTGAAGTGTTGAAGTGCCTTCAGGGAGAGAAAATATTGGCTATTAAGGGGCTCTTTAATCTAGCAGAGAAAGGCATAACAAGACCCCGTGGCTGGAAGGTGAAAAGAGACAAATTCATATTTCAACTAAGGCAAAAATATTCAACAGCGAGGATGATTCACCACAGGAACAAGCTACCAAGGAAAGTGGTGGATTCTCCATCTCTTGATATCATTTAATGAAGACTAGATGCCTTTCTGGAATGTGTTTGCCCCCAAAGTAGCTCTTGTGTCCTACAGAAGGCCTGTGACATGCAGGGGGTCAAATTAGATGCTCTAATGGTCTCTTCTGGCCATAAAGTCGACTAATTTCTGAAAAACTGAGTGTAGCATTGGGAGCAGCGTCTGATGTTTCCCTGTCTAGCCGGCTTGCTGCCTAGAACGAACGCTCCTTGAGTGGGGTGACCACAGGGAGTAGCTCAAACCTCCAAAATGCCTGGCCAGGGGCAGGACATTGGCACAGCAAGGGAGGGGTGTGGCAGTGACATCACAAAGGCCTTTGGCAGGACCTCAGACTATTGGTCAAAGGTGGTGGGGAGGTGGTGACCTCACAGAGAGATGCTGACATCAGCCAGGCAGGACAGGGGCGAGGGGCCAGGGAAACCTCAGAGACCCCTGTGGCTTTGCTTCAGCAAGTCTCCTTCTCCAGGTCTCTCTCTGAGGACTCAGAGAGTATTCGGGTTCACGGATGTGAGCGCCAGGAGGAACCTCTTTCGAGTTTTCTCCTTCCCTTGTAGTGATTTTACTAGAAAACAGCCGTCCCTGTTTAGAAGGTAAGAGCCTCCTCGAGGTTTGAAAGCTGTTCAGTCTGATCCATCTGGTGACAGTTGAATTCTAGGCATGGAAAACACGAGCTTAAGGAAGCAGAATTTTATTGTGCACCTGAGATTTTGTCCCTCAGAATCACTGGGGACATTAGGATTTGTGGTTTTTGTTTCACCTTTTCCTCCCTCCCTCTCTCCTTTCTCTTTGTCTCTTGCTTCTTTTGTCCTTTCTCCTGTTCCCCTCCCAACACCAGGGGGTGGATGGGTGGGTGGGTGTGGCGGGGGGAGTGCTCTGCAGCTCCCACTGTGGGAGGTCCATCCAAAAATGTGGGGCTGAAATAGTGCTCAGGCTGTCAGGGCCAGATTAACCTTCTGTGGGTCCTGGTACCAAACATATTTGTAGGCCCCTATATAGTCACTGTGGGCTCTGAGTGTGGGCCTGGTGGGGCAGTGCCATTGGTGCCTTAGCATACCCGGTACTGAACCTCAGAGACATTTTTCATTTTGATCACACACCTCTCCGTGACTATATGCATTGCCATACACAGCTCCCTCACCCCCCAGGTTTTCTTATTGAGCTGTACACCCATGTGGGTTTACCAGTGTCCACAGTGAGCAGAACTTTCATAGTGATCAAGGAAACTCCCCACAAATTTATCTCCTTCCTCATTCAGACCTTCTCTAGCCATGTCTCCAGTACCCCCCATGTCACCAGTCACGGCATGTGGTCCTAGTCTCAGCTCAGAGTTCTAAAGCCAGCAGACACCTGATCAGTTCTGACAGATCCCCCCCTCAGCCCCCATCCTGCCATGTGAGCCAGCCACCTGCAAACACCATCTCCCCAAAGTCAGGACTTAGCCCTTGGGAATCTGAAGCCACCAGCCTCTCTCCCTCTGCTCCCATCTACATGCTAGTCTGCTACCTGGTCACCACCACCTCTCCCCATGCTTGTTTCCTTTCCACTTTGGACATGCTCCCACCCAGCTGGAAGCTCCCTCTGCCAGCCTGACCTGCTCCCTCTTTCCCTGCTCCCCCTGACATCCCTGTCCTACTGGTGACCTCTGTTCCTTGAGCTGAACTCCAGTGTCTTTAGCTGCTCTAGCTTAATGGCCCCAGTAGTCACAGAGCCACCTGCAGCTTCTCTGGCTACAGCCATGGGGCCAGTTCCCAGAGGCCAGCCTTAGCCAGCTGCAGCTACTAGCCGCAGGAGGGGTGGCAATGCCAGGGCTGAGCCTGCTTGAACCTTGCAACGGCTGCACTAGGGACTCTAAATCCTCAGCCCTGGCCCTAGGCAGCTGCAGACTCTGGAGTTAGGCACTTCCCTCTTCTAGGCCATGGCTTTAAATACCTGCGATTCCCATCACCTGCAGCAGAGGCCACCAATTCCCACACCCCCCCTCAGCCAGCACCTAGTCATGCAGAAAGTGCAGCCTGAGTGATTTTGGAGGCTGGGTGCCAGGAGGCTCCCATCCCTGAGCAGCAGCTCCGCAGCAAGCTCACGTGCTTCCCAGTTAGGACATTAGCCGTTACTGACAAGGTTTGTCTGTGCTCTTTTTTTTATCTCATTGTTAGGTGTGAGAAGTATGAACAGTTCAATAGGTTCAATTAGTTGGTTAATAAGATGTCTATGAAGTAAATCACTGGCTTTAAAATAAGATCCAATCTGGAGCATATGAACTATTGACCCCTGGACTCCATCTCTGAGAGGGGACTTGTTTACCATCAGGACACAGGCTCAAACCAGCCCAAACCGGTTTTTCTCGCCAAAACCAGCCCTCAGCGTTCCATCTCCTCAGCACTTTTCCCACCAGCAGCATATTCCTACCCCGGCTGTGGGGGGGGCTTTCTCCAGCTGGGACCGGCCCCCTGGGCAGCCCCGGGCTCTGCTCGCACCAGCCCCCTGGGCCGGAGCCCCCCGTGAGTGAGAGACCCCGGGGGGGGGGGCACTGGGGCTGGGCAGGAAAGTGACTCTGCCCCAGGGAACCTGGGTGAAGCCTCAGAGCTGCCTCCGCCCCAGTGGAGCTGCAGCAGGATCTGCCCCCGGCACCGCTGGGATTTGTGGGGCAGAGACTGGGGCCTGGCGGGGGGGGTCCCCTGTGGTGTGGGGGGAGATGGGGGGTGTCAGGCAGAGAGGGGAGAAGCTGGAGTTGTAGGGGGGGGAAGGTCAGTGGGACGCGGGGGGGGGGTGTTGAACTGTCTCTGGGCAGCCAGGAAATTCCCGGGGGGGGGGAGTGGTGGGCGGGGGAAGGGGGGAGGGGGGTTAATTGGATCCTGTCCCTGTTTGTGCCACTTGCCTCTCGCCCCCGATACAAATTCTCTCTAGTTCTGCCCCTTTTCTCGCTCAGTGTTGTTAGAAAAATAGGCCAATACAAGCCTGTTAGCAAGACTAGGCCCTTAGCATAAGTAGAATCAAGGCCTTTAGCATAAGTAAAATCAAGGCCTTGATATGCAAGCAGAGAGAAAAAGCCTGTGTCAGCTATTATCAGTTTATGCTTGGTTTGTACTAGTTCATGCTTATCAGCTAGGCCCACGCTTGGCATAACATATGTGCAGCTGTCCCTTTTATGCCTATGGCCAAAAGCAGTTAGCCTAATGGGTCATCTTCTCATGCATGAAGCCAAAAGTAGTTAGTATGATAGGATAGGAGGTCAAAGGAGATATCTTATGTCTTCCTTACAATGATAAATGTATCCGTGCAGCTGCACCCTTATCATGATGGATGTATCTGTGACAGTTATGCATATCTTGTTCTTTTTTGACTGATATATGTATTCTATGTACTTCAATATTCCCTATAGATACATTTACAGGACCTATAGGGTCAGCCAAGTAACGCAAATAAGACGTCAACAAGGTTGTTTGTTTCGGGGTATAAAGGTAAGCCCCTCTGGCCATGTAAGGTGTGACTCTCTCGGGCATTAGCCGAGACGAGGACACCCGCTCAGCTGATCGATCAATAAAGCTAATGGTACTTGTCTTCCTGGTCTTCCGTGCCTCCTTGGTGTAATTGGGTAAGCTCCGGGGAGAACGGGCCCTTTTGGCTAACAAACTGGCGACTCCGCCGGGACTTCTCTCCCTGTTGGGGGCGTTGACCGGCGGCCGAGGACGGCTTAGGAGAGTGGCCACCTTGAGCTATTGGTTTGCTCGAGCTCCGGGTTGCCGCAATCGGCCGGGACGGCTACGCCCCCTCCACAGAGAACTCCAGCCGACACGGAAGCAAGACAGTACCAGAAGAGGGGAGTCCACCTGCCGGACGCGGCCACTCCGGGCGCGGTAAGTGCGTTTACCTCTTGGGTTTGAGGATTAACGCCCCCGAAGAGTGAGGGTTGGGACATTGGGCCCCTAATGGTAAAAGAACCCACAGATAGGAAGGTGTGTGGGTAAAAGTTTTCTGACTAAGGTACCTAGGTTCAGGCACGGCAAATGTATAACTTTACTAACTCCACTGATTCGTGGACCGTGCTGAATGAATATTGGAATGTAAATACTACCCTCTTGTGTTTGTTTTTGATAGCAATACTTGTGTTTTACATTGTACTGACAACTTGGAAACCGCGGTTGTACTAGCCTGGTCTAGGACTTAAGCCAACTCTAGCCGCCCCAAGACTTTCGCGAGGGGAATTTCCCCCGGGACCGGAATATCTTGAAAGCAAGGGGAGTTGGCCGAACCCGTGACCAGGCTGATATCTAGGTGTAATGGGGTCCGGACAAAGCTTGTCTACCCGGACACCCCTAGGATGTATGTTAGAAAATTGGCCGGAGTTTAGACGCCAAGCAGATTATGGAATTGTACTGTGTAAAGATGATCTGGAAAAATTCTGTACCTTAGAATGGCCAACGTTTGGGGTGGGGTGGCCCGAAGGGGGAACACTCAAACTGGAAACAGTGCAGGCTACACATAACGTTGTCACTCGGGATGGGCATTGGGATCAATACCCCTATATAGATATTTGGCAGGATCTCGTGGCCAATCCCCCCCCGTGGCTACGGGAATGCAGGGCACAAGCTATCAGAGTCTTATTAGCCCGCGCCCCTGTTAAAAAGCCCTGTCCCCCTTATGATACCCCCCGTCCGCCTGCTGTGCTTCCTTCTGCCCCAGACCCGATGCCTCCTCCCCCTGTATACCCTGGTCTCCCGGTCTTGGCAGCTGCAGCAGCTCCACTGGCCCAAGCTCTTGCTTCCCCTCCCCCGAAGGCGGAAGCCCCGGTCGTAGTGGTAGAACCCTTGCCCGACACACAGGCAGCTGCAGGGACAGACCCGGCCACAGAGCTAGGGGATGAGCTGTGTGTTTCAGAGCACTCTGATAAGAGTAGCTCAGTGGCAGACCGAGTTAAACAGAATCATAGGGCAAGCCTCAAGGCGCAGGGGACAGGAAGCTCCACATTTGTTGCCCCTTTCGGGGACTCCCCGGGTAAGGCTGGCCCAGTTTTTCAGTGCCCCTTACGGGAGACTAGGCTTCCTGGCGGTGAGGGGGGTGCTGGTGTCCTGACTATGGTATATGTCCCCTTTACCACCAGTGATCTATATAACTGGAAAAACCAGAATCCCCCGTTTACGGAAAATCCTGCCCCGCTGACTGCCGTCTTTGAGACCTTGGTCACAGCCCATAAGCCCACCTGGGGGGATATGAGGGTCGCCCTAAATACCCTTCTTACTGCAGAGGAGAGACGCTTAGTTTTCTCCCAAGCCCGTAAGTGTCTACGAGAATCGGGGGTGGCGGAGGAGGATCTGGTTGCACAGCTCCCCACTGCACCACCCGAGTGGGGACATACAAAGCCTGAAGACCTGACACTGCACCATAACTATGCTACGGCAGTGGTTCAGGGAATGAAACGTTGTATTCGGAAAACCACAAATTGGGCCAAGTTGTATAATGTTAGACAAGAAAAAAATGAGAATCCAGCCGCTTTTTATGAGCGCTTGTGCGACACCTGTAGGAGGTATACTGACCTCGATCCAGAGACCGCCAATGGAAAGCAGGTATTAATCCCCCTTTTCATTGGACAGTCCTATGAGGATATCAGAAGAAAATTACAGAAGCTAGATGGAGCCGCAGGCAAAAACATAGAAGAGCTTCTGGGGATTGCAGTGAAAGTATATGATCGCAGGGATGACAAGGAACAAAGGAAAGGGGCTCGCGTACTGGCTATGGCTCTGAGAGAAGGGAGAGAGGAAAAGGGGGGCAAGGGAAAAGGACGCTCAGGCTCAATAGGCAGGGGAAAGGGCTCCCGGTTGGGTCGGAATCAGTGTGCCTACTGTAAGGAGGAGGGACACTGGAGGAATGAATGTCCCCACCGACAGGTTAGGGGAGAGGGACACAAGGATAGAACTTCACCCGTGCCTGTTTTCTATGGTAGCACGGGGGAAGGGGCCACACTATAGGGAGGCCGGGGGACCCAACGGCCCCTCCTGGCAGCACAACCCGCCAGTCTGGATCCCACGGTAAAAATTAAGATAGAGGGCCGCCCAGTTAAAGCCCTTATTGATACAGGGGCTACTCTTAGTTTACTACCCCTTGACACGGCACCACGAGCCAGAGCCCACGGGTGTGTCACGGTCCAGGGAATAGAGGGGCAACACATCACACTAAAGAAAACCCTCCCCCTTTTAGTGAAAGTAGGGGACCACCAAATATCCCATCAATTCGTTTGCAGCCCTTCCTGTCCCATTGCGCTGCTAGGACGAAACCTCCTCACCAAATTACAGGCGGAGATCTCGTTCACTGATGGGACTATGGAGGTTAGGCTCCCAAAACAACAAGTTTCCAACTATCAGATGGCCCTACTTAATGCTGCTATGACACCTGCCCTAGCACCCCAAGGGGTTAACGAGGCTTGCCTGCCGGGCATTAATGCCAGAGTTTGGGCCGAGGAGGGAGGTCATGCCCGTGCCAGAAACGCCTCACCGGTACACATCACCCTTAAGGAAGGGAGCTGCCCCGTCCGCATCCGACAGTATCCCCTTAAGCTGGCCACTCAAATAGGGTTAAAACCTCTGATTCAAAAGTTTGTACAATGTGGGTGGCTAAGGGAGGGCACGTCCCCGTATAACACCCCGATAATGGGAGTGCCTAAACCCAACGGACAATACCGGCTTGTGCAGGATCTAAGGCAGGTCAATAAGCTCATAGAGGCGCCTTATCCTGTTGTCCCAAACCCCCACACGATCCTGGGACAGATACCAAAGAGCCATGGTTGGTTTTCAGTAATAGATTTGAAAGACGCTTTCTTTTCTATCCCCCTTGATCAGGAATCTCAAAAACTGTTTGCCTTTGAATGGGAAGATCCCGACACCCATTACAAAGCCCAGTACCTTTGGACTGTTGTTCCGCAGGGCCTTACCTGTGCACCGGAAATTTTTGGTAGTCAGCTACGGAGGGACCTTGCTCCCTTCCTAGCTCGACATCCTGCGTGCAACGTAGTCCAGTACTGCGATGATTTACTTTTAAGTACTGAGACAGAGCAGACTTGTAAGGAACAAACTGTAGAACTTCTTAATTTCCTGGGGGCACAGGGATACAAAGCCTCTAAGGAAAAAGCACAACTGGTTAAACAGCAGGTCACTTTCCTAGGGTATTGGCTTAGTCAGGGGAGTCGAAGTTTAAGTAACGATAGAATCCAAGCTATTCTCGATAGCCCTCAGCCCCGAAACCCCAGAGAATTAAGAGCTTTTCTGGGACTGACTGGCTTTTGCCGACTCTGGATCCCTGACTATGGGGGAAAAGCCAGACCCCTATATGAAGCCCTTACTAAAGACGGTCTGCTGCGTTGGAAGTGGACTAAGGACAAAGAGAAAGCATTTCAAGAGCTTAAAAGAGCTTTAATTCAGCCTCCTGCTCTGGCTCTCCCAGATCCACGGAAACCATTTACTTTGTATGTCCACGAAAGAGCCGGGGTAGCGTCTGGGGTCCTCTGTCAAAAGTCAGGACCGACCTGGAGACCCATCGGCTATTATTCCAGAGTCTTAGATCCAGTTGCCAGGGGGTGGCCAGCCTGCTTGCGGGCTGTTGCTGCAACTGCTCTCCTCGTACAGGAAGCTGAAAAGTTAACCCTTGGAGGGGACACTGAGGTTGTGGTGCCTCACGGAGTACCCCAGATACTAGGAACAGGGGCGGGGGATAGACATCTGAACCCCAGTCGGCATACTAAATATGAGGTGGGACTCTTACTAGCCCCAAACCTCACCTTTAAAACAGTCAGTTCTCTCAACCCAGCTACTTTACTGCCTGACCCTCAGGCTCCCAATGGTGTTGTTGATCCGACCCATGACTGTGTCGAAGTCCTGCAGCAAGAGACTAAACCCCGTCCCGATCTTTCGGATTTGCCCTGGCCCAGCCCTGATCTCGAGGCATATGTCGATGGTTCTAGTTATGTACTAGATGGGAAGCGGTACACAGGGGCTGCTGTGATAGTTAAAAACACAGAGGTGGTGTATCCCTTTAAACTCAGCTCCTCTCTATCCGCCCAAGCAGCAGAACTAGTAGCTCTCATCGAGGCTCTTCGATTGGGGGCTGGGAAGACCATAAATCTCTACACTGACAGTTGTTATGCGTACATGGTAGTACATGCTCATGGGACCTTGTGGAAAGAAAGGGGTTTCATTACAGCCTCGGGCCAGAGAATTGCCCATGGGACCCTTATCAAATTGTTGCTTGAAGCCTTAATGCTTCCCCTGCGGGTCGCCGTAGTCCATGTCCGTGCACATGGGAAAGCTCCTGATGCAGAGCAGCGCAAGTATAATCGTTTGGCTGATCTGGCTGCGAAGGAGGCAGCACGCAGGGGAACTGTGTGGCTTCTTTTAGTCCAGGACACTGAGGCCGAAACTCCTGTCCCCCGTTACACGACAGAGGAGGTATCCTGCGCCCAAGCTGCAGGGGCCCGGCAAACCCCCTCTGGGTGGTGGAAACTACCCGGGGGAGAAATATTCGTACCCCGTCCGGTGCTCCAGGAAATTCTTCAATCCCTGCATAAAGAGGGACATTTAGGATCGGGAGCGATGGTTGACTTGGCTGCCCGATCCCTTAGAGCAGTGGGTATGCATACAGAAGCCCAGAGAATTGTCAATAATTGCTCTGTTTGTCAGCGCACTAACCAGAAGGGATCTGGCCCCCCTGTTCCACTGGGAGGCCGACCCTGGGCTGCCTACCCCTTTCAAAGGTGGCAAGTGGATTTCGCTGAAGTACCCCCTTGCCGAGGCTACAAATACTTGCTTGTTTTTGTTGACCAGCTTACCGGGTGGGTGGAGTGTTTCCCTACCCGACACTGTCAGGCTCGAGCAGTTACTAAGGCCCTGCTGCATGAAATACTTCCCAGATACCACCTCCCTGAAGTGATTGAGTCAGATCGGGGAAGTCATTTCATCTCCCAAGTGGTCCAACAGGTAGCACAGGCCCTTGGTATCCAGTGGAAGCTGCATACTCCTTGGAGGCCACAAAGCTCAGGCCAGGTAGAAAGAATGAACAGAACTCTCAAGGATACTTTAACAAAGCTCTGTATAGAGTCTGGTTTAAAGTGGCCTGATGCCTTGCCGCTTGCGCTTACTCGCATTCGAAGGGCCCCCCGTAAGGGTCTGAGACTCTCACCCTTTGAGTTGGTTTTCGGGTTCCCTCCCCGAGTACTCATCCCCGGGTTCCGGGAAAATGTAAGCTGGGAGGTAGGGAATGACTCTTTGTGGAAACAGGTCTCTGCGCTGCAATCTGTCTTGTTTCAGCTACACCGGTACGCAGCACCCTTCCAGGCCCTTCCCTTGGATCGACCTGTGCATTCGTTCCGGATCGGTGACCGGGTCTTTATCAAGAAGTGGAAGCGTGATCCTCTTACAGCACGGTGGGAAGGCCCACATACTGTTTCGCTCATCAGCCAAGCTGCCGTCAAGGTTCTTGGAAGCGACAAATAGACGCACTGCACGCGCGTTAAACGCTTTGTTAGCTCGGATCCAGAGGACGCCTCTACTGAAGAGGACAACGGCCCTCTGCTCACCCCGGCTCCGGACGCCCAGGGTGTCACAGGTGAAGATTCCAACTGGGAGTATCAAGGACTGGAGGGCTTAAAGGGACTCTTTAAAAGAAGGAAACAATGAAGTTGTTCCTCCTGTTTCTGTTTTGTTTCCTTGCTTGCTCTTATGGTTGGGAAAACAGGTTTCTGCAGTTAGGAGAAATAATTGCCAGTTCCTTTAACCTCACTAACTGCTGGGTGTGCGGTGGCCCAGGGGAATTGGATGAATGGCCCTGGGTAGCCCAGCCAGTGCAGCCCAAATACTTGCTGAGTAACCTCAGCATCGTGCATAATGGCACGGAGCTATGGTCCACAGACAGTAGCCCCTGGCGACTCTATTCAGCTGGCATGGGTATCTTTTGCCTTAATCGGACACGACGCGGGGGCCGGTACTTGGGGGAAAGTAAATGTCTTTGGACCCTATCCCGGGGATATGATTGCTACCATCATCCTGGCTGTCACACCTATGATTGCTCTAAATACCGGGGGCGATGGAACCATACCCATGTAAAATTAACCAATAACAGCTGGGTACGATGTTCCTATCAACACCATACTGGTGATGGTTGTAAGGCAGTAGGACTAGATGGGTTCTTTGATTCCCTCTTCCTAGCCTGTCAACGCGATAATACCACTAGCAAAAAGCATGTAATACGGTGGTATCAATGGGCATGGCAGCACTCTAATGGAACTCGGGTAACTCATTTCAGACACTTTTGGTCTAATACCGACAGACCCAAATCCGGTTGCAGGTGTGCATGGAAGGCGGGAGCTGGTGCATGGAAATGTGAATACTGTGCTTCTGATGGGGTACCGTCCTCCGTAATGGGTGGGCCATTCGGAGGACCCCTAGGAACGGGCAACCACATATACTATGAACGACCCTTGGACCCCGACACTTGGGATGGCCCTTTTGCCAAGGGGACTTGGGCCCTAAAGGGCCATTATTGGATCTGTGGCTCTTATGCCTATCGCAGATTGCCGCCAAATTGGTCGGGGATATGTTATGTGGGATATATTCGGCCCTTATTCTTTCTCCTGCCCCAGCACCAGGGAAACACATTAGGCATTAGAGTGTATGATGATCTCGTTAGGGAAAAGCGGTTTGTGGACTCCACTTTAACTGCCGGAAGTTCCCAGGCCTGGGGAGCTCAGGAGTGGCCCCCAGAGCGGATCATCAAACATTATGGGCCTGCCACCTGGAATCCCACCGAGCTTGTCACGGGAGCTAGGGAACCGATTTACAATCTGAACCGCATTATCAGGCTGCAAGCTATCCTGGAAATATTAACCAACCAGACAGCTGCAGCGTTAGATCTGCTGGCAGATCAGTCAACCCAAATGCGAAATGCCATCCTCCAACATCATATAGCTCTTGATTACTTGCTGGCGGAGGAAGGCGGCCTCTGTGCAAAACTTAATGAGTCTAATTGCTGCCTGCAAATAGATGACAATGGGCAAACAGTGAAACAGTTGACCAAAGAAATGAGAAAACTCGCCCACGTCCCAGTCCAAACCTGGGGTGGGTGGGACACAGACTGGTTCACATCCTGGTTGCCACAAATGGGATGGCTTCGTAAGGGCTTTTTGCTTTTTATGCTTGTTATAGTTACCCTTGTAACCTTTGCTTGCTTTACCCCCTGCTTGGTCGCTATAGTCCGACGACTGGCTACCCATGTTACCTATCAGCAAATAATGACTTTATATCGGCCTGAGGATCGGCCAAGGGAAGCAGAGGAATGGGGAAGTTTAAGCTCTTAAAATGCTTTAAGGGGGGAAAGCTGTTAGAAAAATAGGCCAATACAAGCCTGTTAGCAAGACTAGGCCCTTAGCATAAGTAGAATCAAGGCCTTTAGCATAAGTAAAATCAAGGCCTTGATATGCAAGCAGAGAGAAAAAGCCTGTGTCAGCTATTATCAGTTTATGCTTGGTTTGTACTAGTTCATGCTTATCAGCTAGGCCCACGCTTGGCATAACATATGTGCAGCTGTCCCTTTTATGCCTATGGCCAAAAGCAGTTAGCCTAATGGGTCATCTTCTCATGCATGAAGCCAAAAGTAGTTAGTATGATAGGATAGGAGGTCAAAGGAGATATCTTATGTCTTCCTTACAATGATAAATGTATCCGTGCAGCTGCACCCTTATCATGATGGATGTATCTGTGACAGTTATGCATATCTTGTTCTTTTTTGACTGATATATGTATTCTATGTACTTCAATATTCCCTATAGATACATTTACAGGACCTATAGGGTCAGCCAAGTAACGCAAATAAGACGTCAACAAGGTTGTTTGTTTCGGGGTATAAAGGTAAGCCCCTCTGGCCATGTAAGGTGTGACTCTCTCGGGCATTAGCCGAGACGAGGACACCCGCTCAGCTGATCGATCAATAAAGCTAATGGTACTTGTCTTCCTGGTCTTCCGTGCCTCCTTGGTGTAATTGGGTAAGCTCCGGGGAGAACGGGCCCTTTTGGCTAACAGTGTCTCACACGGGGCTATAAAATCTGGGGCGATTTCCCCCCATCCCCTCCAATGATCAGCTCTCCCGTCCCCCCCGATTTCCCCCGTTCTCCCCATGAGTCTCAAACGTCAGTTTAAAATCTTCTCTACTGAGGGGCATTTTCCCACCCGTTTTATCTGCAGCGATTTGTCCTTGTGTAGGTGGGAAATTGTCGCCCTGAGTCATTCCCCAGCACATGGCTGCTCCTGGAGTGGGGGTGGGATGGCTCAGTGGTTGGAGCACTGGCCTGCTAAACCCAGGGCTGGGAGCTGACTCCTTGCGGGGGCCATTTGGGGATTTAGTTGGGGATTGGCCCTGCTTGGAGCAGGGGGTTGGACTAGACACCTCCTGAGGTCCCTTCCAGCCCTGATCTTCTAGGAGATGCCGGGTCTCTGCCAGGGCAGGGAAGGGGGCAGGGGGAGCTGGAGCCGGGTCGCTTGGATGGGCTCTGGCTGGGAAGGTGTAATTCCTCCTCCCGGCCGCCGGGGGGCGTGGCGCTGCGGGAGCCATGTGAGCTGCCTCCTGGCCCAATTGCTGCTCCTGCTCTTTGGACCTCTGGCCCTGGGGCTCCTGCTGCTGCACCCCCCCGCCGCAGCCAGCCCCTGTTACCCCCCCCAGCCTCTGTCTGCACCCCCTGCCCTGCCCCCAGCCCCCAGCCCCTGTCTGCACCCCCTGCCCTGCCACCCCCCATTGCACCCCCTGCCCCCAGCCCCTGTCTGCACCCCCTGCCCTGCCACCCCCATTGCACCCCCTGCCCCCATCCCCTGTCTGCACCCCCTGCCCTGCCACCCCCATTGCACCCCCTGCCCTGCCCCCAGCCCCCTGTCTGCACCCCTGCCCTACCCCCAGCCCCTGTCTGCAACCCCTGCCCTGCCACCCCCCTTTGCACCCCCTGCCCTGCCACCCTCTGTCTGCACCCCCTGCCCTGCCACCCCGCATTGCACCCCCTGCCTGCCCCCAGCCAGCCCCTGTCTGCACCCCCTGCCCCCAGCCAGCCCCTGTCTGCACCCCGTGCCCTGCCACCCCCATTGCACCCCCTGCCCTGCCCCCAGCCCCTGTCTGCACCCCCTGCCCTGCCACCCCCCTTCCCCCAGCCAGCCCGTCTGCACCCCCTGCCCCCAGCCAGCCCCTGTCTGCACCCCGTGCCCTGCCCCCCCATTGCACCCCCTGCCCTGCCCCAGGACCGTCTGCATCCCCTGCCCTGCCACCCTCCCCTGCCCGCAGGCTACCCCTGTCTGCACCCCCTGCCCGGCCCCCCCATTGCACCCCCTGCCCTGCCCCCAGCCCCGTCTGCACCCCCTGCCCTGCCACACTCCCCTGCTCCCAGCCAGCCCCTGTCTGCACCCCCTGCCCTGCCACCCCCCATTGCACCCCCCACCCGCAGCCCCTGCCTACAGCCACGTCCTGCTCCCAGCTGCTCCCCCTGTGTGAGTGTCTGCACCCCCCCGCTCCTCCCTGCCCACAGTTGCCCCCTGCCACCCTCCCCCACCCGCAGCCTCTGCCGCCCCCGCCTCCAGCCAGCCCCTGTCTGCACCCCCTGGCCAGAGCCAGCCCCTGCCATCCGTCCTGCCACAGCCCCTGCCACAGCCCCTGCCACCCCCCTTGCCTCCTGCCACAGTCCCTGCCCCCTGCCACCCCCGACCCCTGCCACAGCCCCTTGCCCCGCCATAGCCTGTCTGCACCACCTGTCCACAGCCAGCCCCTGTTGCAGCCAGCCCGTGTCACACTCCCTGCCTCCAGCGAGCCCTGCCCCACGCCCCTGTCTGCAGCCAGCCCCATGTCCACTGGTGCCCTGCAATTCCCTGGGCAGTAACCCTGCACACCTGCTTCAATGAGGGGGGCATGGAGCAGCTGGGACCCACACCTGTGCCCACCCGAGGGTGACCAGACAGCGAGTGTGAAAAATCGGCACAGGGAGTGGGGGGTAATAGGATCCTATATAAGAAAAAGACCCCAAAATTGAGACTGTCCCAATAAAATTGGGACAACTGGTCACCCTAGCACACCCCAGGGAGTGGCAGGCACCCACATATGGGAAATGGAGCTCAGTTCTAGTTCAGGCCCAGCTTTGTAAAAAAGAACTGTAGGTCGGGTTAACATACATCTGTATTTTCCCAGAGATGTCAGGCTTTTAGGTTCTTAAATCGCTGTCTGGGTGGTAAATTTTAAAAATTCCTCCCGGGAAAATACGGACATATGGTAACCCTATTGGGACAAAAAATCCATACTGTGGCACATCTCTTAAATCAGAACTTTTTATAGGGAACCGGTTGTTAAGATTTTAGCAGCTCATCACTGGAAGGGAGGCGCATGTGTCCCCCGTGGGGACTGCCCAGACCCCCGTTTCCCAATCCCAGTTGTTGCCCCCTAACTACCAACGCAGTTGCCCCCAACCATCAGTTGCCAGTCACCTGTCCATCCCCCACAGCTGCCCCCTTCCTTTATCCAGGGACCTTTGAGCTCCTCGTCCCCCTCCCTTTTAATCAGCTCCTCACAGGGCTCCCTGCTGCCCATGGGAATGGTGGGGGTGGGGCAACCATCACTTTGTATTTATGTATTGGACAGTCGTATAAAATCCAGTCCAACAGTCCCCCTTTTCCACTAGTTCGTTAACAGCAATATAAAATCCCCTCAGATCTTGGTGTTTTTCTCTCATGTTATCAAATACGCAGTTTGTGACACATTTTCTTTGCAAATCTCAAAGATTCATATAAAATACCCTAAACATTTGCCCCACTGCTCTCTAGTTGTCTATTTCTAATTGAATATGCCCTGAGATTTCCCCGTCTCTCTAATTATAAAATACCAAGAAAATCTCAGATTTACACCTTTTCTCAGATTCTTGAACCTGGATATAAAATGTTTGCAAATGTTGCCCATTTCCTCTTTATTCATTTATCAAATATTGATGTGAAACACTCAGATTTTGCCTCCTATCAACAACTGATATAAAATCCCTCTGATTTTCCACTTTCCTCTCTATAATTTGCAAAATGGATCCAAAATCTCTCAGATTGGGAACTCTTTCATTTCTGAACGTTGCTCTCAAAGCTCAGGTTTTGCCTCTTTCTATGTCATTATCAAATGTCAGTTAAAAATCCTCTCAGGTTTGGGGCTGTTCCCCGTGTTCCTAAATCCCAGCAACTTCTTCCTTCAAGGGATCCTGTTGCCCTGAGTTCTTCTCCATCCTGGAGGTCACAGGGGGTTAAATTGCCCAGAGATCATCTTTCCCGACTCCTTTGTGAATGATTTGTTCCCTCCTTTACCTCTGTTAAAATGTTTGCCGAAGAAAGAGACCAGCCAGATATTTAATAGCCATCAAAGCCAGAGGCCTCCCCCTGTTTGGGGATCAGTGGTCCCCAGCTGGTAACGGGAGAGTTGCCTGGACCCTTTTCTTTTCTCCAGCTGGCACAGGATGAGGAGGTCGCTCTGAGTGCAGTCTGGGTCCAGAAGTATCCCAAACCCCATGACAAATGGCCTCTGTGAGGGGTTGCTTCCCACAGTGCTAAGATGCAGCCACCTCTGGGGTGGATCCATGGTGGCCATTATTTGCTAGTGACAGGCCATGGACATTTCTTACCTATTTTGTCCCTCCAGGCCTTCTATACTCCAGTTTAAGAGACATCCCCCGGGGCTCCCTCTGCCTGTGGGACTGGCCAGCAGGGGGCGGTGGTCACTTTCTATCCACTTCTCAGGCGCTGTGAGGTAACAGTGTTGCTGGGTGGGGGTGGGGCTGTGGGGGGAGATAGCAGCTGAAGGGGGATTGTGGTGGGGGAGGCCTCTGGGTGGCTGGGCAGGGGGTACCCTAGTGAGGTTGGTGGGTTCTGGAGATTTGGGGTTTCAGGGGGTGGTTGTGATGTGCCCAGCCCTGAGGCTGTGGGTCCTGGAGGTGGGTATCGCTGGGGGCCTGGTGGCTGCAGAACAGCCGGGGTGGGCGTCTCTTGGGGAGGCGGGACAGGGGGTTAGAGGGAGCCTGGTGCTGTGCCAGGGGCTCTGTCTGGGCTTCCCCCGCAGACTCCTGGGATCGCTGCCCTGCCCAGTGCACAGAGTGTGTGTGGGAGAATCCCCGGCGCTAGGCCAGGGGGTGCCCCTGTAAAGCATCGGGGGATCCCGCAGGGGGGAGGAGGGGGTGCCAGGCAAAGGGCAGGGCAGATCCTGCTGGAGGGCGGGGGGGGTGGGATCCTAGGCAGGCAGTGAGGGACTGAGTTCCCAGTGGGGGTCCCTTTTGGGGGGGTCTCTGGCTGTTGGGGTCTCTTGGTGGGGGGAACCCTTTGGGATTCCCAGCCTGGCAATGAAGGTCTGGTGGGGGTTCTCTGGCAGGTGAGGCTCTGAGGGGTATCTGAGGTCTCTGGCCAGGGACTCTGGGAGCTGGGTCCCAGGGAATATCTGGTGGGGGGGCTGGCTGGGGCTCTGGGGGCTGCTCCTAACCTCGCTGCTTCTCCATGATTAGCTTATGCCAGAATCCTGGCTCCAAGCACTGCCCGACATTCCCTGGCCAGGCCCAGTCACCGTGATAACTTTCTAGCCACTTATCAAACACTGTGAGGTGAAATCACAGAGTTTTGCTCTTCTCCCCTCTTGAAAACTGCAGGAACTTCCAGTTCCATTCTCCTAGATTGTCCAGTCCTTGTCCTGGATCTGGGGGTGAGGGAGGTGGGAAGGGGGTCAGCACTGCCGCACAATGGTCTCTTCCCCAGCGTTCTGGACTCATTGTTTCTGAACTCTGGTTTCATTGAGACCATTGTTAATCCAGAGTCACTGTATGGAAAGACAAGGAGTGACTCCGGATGGACAGTGGGGCAAATGAGATCAGCAATTCTCCCTGTGAGGAGGGGCTCTCATTAGCTGCTCTCCCCAGAGAGCTAAAGGAGGGAAGCTGCTCAAACGCTCTGTCCCTCTCTGCTCAGGATACTGGGGTTCAGCTTCCTGGGTCAGACGCTGCAGCCTCCATTGTGATCTGGGAGACCAGGCTTAGCAGCTGCTGCTCCCCCAGCGGGGTTCTGTGCTGGGAAGTGACCTGAATTAAAGCTGCTTCTCTGCCTGGCCCAGGGGATGACTTTCTCCAGCTGGTCCTAGCCCCCTAGGGCAGCCCTGGGCCCTGTTAATACTAAATTCTGAGCCAGAGTCTCCAGGTAACTGAAAGACCTCAGGGAAAGTCTTCGGGTCTGGCAAGAAAGTGACTCTGCACAAACAGCCCCTCCTCATTTCTCCTCCCAGTAGCAATTGCCAGGAGAAAATCCAGCCCTGGGAGAGCAAAGCCCCCAGGAATGGGACTGTCCCAGCCAGAGGGGCAGGGAGAGAGGACAGGGGAAGGAGAGACTGAAAGGGGCAGTGGTAGAAATGAGGGGGGAGAGATTTCCAGCTCTCTAGTCCACCCAGACACATGTATTGCTGCATCCCTGGGCAGAACCACTTTCCAGTGAACAAAACAAGGATCAGAGAGAGGAAAAGCCAGTTCCTGACTCCATATTTCCTCTGCTGGGGTGTGGCTGCCATGGGGTCAGTGTCCGAGGGAATCCCCCACAGTGACTCCTTTGGTTCTGCTCTTTTCTAGCCTTGTGTTCAGAGACTTTGTTACGGGGTGAGGGGAGGGAGAAGGGAGGTTAAAAATGTCTCTGTGGGCTTAGCCTGGCAGGAGGGGCCAGGTCTACATTGTAATAAACAGATTGAGCATTTCCCAGCATGGCAGGATCTAGGGTGTCTGTCTGCAGGGAAAGGGTCTGGGGGAATTCTGATGTGAAATGAACTAAAACTGGTTCTGAAACCCCCACAACTGCCCTTCTCCCCCAGACAGGCTGCAGAATGGCGTCCATGTTTTGCTCCAGCTCATCCCAGCCTGGCGTGGGACAGGGAAGAGAAATGGCTGCAGTGGAATCAGTTCAGGTAGAGATTATCGGGGGGTTGCTGGTGGGTTCCTGCTGGAGGAGAGGGAGAGCAAATACACCGGAGATGGGAAGGTTTGTACGGTCTGGTTTGGAGGTTGGAGCGGGGCAGGAAATTCACAGCGTGGGGAAAGGAGGAGGTCAGGGTGTGGCAAAGCTGCTGGAAGTTATTTAATAAGTGCCCTAGATTCTAGGAACAGACCCAGGAGGTTCGGAGGTGGAAATGCCCTAACTTGTGAAGACAGAAAATAGCCCACCTACATGGAGCTAGTCAAACTGACCAGACTCCCAGTGCTGGAGCCTGAGCTCACTAACCAGCGGCTGCTGTGAGATATGAAGGGGGCACCCATGAGTCAGGCTTATTGGAGCTGCCTCTCACTTCATATCCCGCTCCTCACAATGAGGAGGCTATTGGGCTTCCTACCAGGGAGCTCTCCCTGGACCCTGCTAGGGGCTCCATCTCCTGTATCAGTCGGTGGCCAGTAGGTGTGTGATGGGTCTGCTGGGAGAGACAAGGGGCTCTCTCTTCATCCCCTCACCCTGGTATTTGCTGGATACGCTGAGCGGGGTGGGGGTTGGACTCTGTTGAGTGGGATCCACCCAGAGCTTCCATTTGATTGGCTCCTCTCTGCCAAAAATAGTGGGGCTGTGAGTGGGGAAGCAGGTCCTGAGTGTTGGACTCTTGCTCTTTCAGGGGCCGGTGACCTTCGAGGAGGTGGCTGTGCATTTCACCAGGGAAGAGTGGGCTCTGCTGGACCCCGCTCAGAGAGCCCTCTACTGGGATGTCATGCAGCAGAACTATGAGACTGTGACCTCACTGGGTAAGGGTTCCTGTCCCCTCGGATCTTGGAAGGGGAAATGAAGAGAAAAGGTTCATGCCAGCCCCATGATGCCACCTCTACTCTGTCCTGTTTCAGCATCACCCCAATATGCCAGTGACACACACACACTACCAGAGACCCTCCCATGCTGCAGAACACTTTGGGAACAGAGCACAGGAGCCGTATCACACAGTGTCAAATAGCTCCTGTTTGCTCAAGTGAAACTGGGGGTTAGGTCTGGCATAACTGTTCCATACCCCTAATCATTTTTGTTGCCCTTTTCTGAACCTTTTCCAATTCCAAGATATCTTTTTTTGAGATGAGGCGACAACATCTGCATGCAGTATTCAAGATGTGGGTCTATCATGGATTTATTTGCTGTTTTTACAATTATGATATATGATATATTCTGTCGTATCTATCCCTTTCTTAATTATTTCCAACATTGCTTGCATCATATTTTGCAATATATTCCAAATAAGGTAATTAACGTGCAACATATGTGTCGTCGTTTGGGGTTTTAAGCTTTAAAAGGCTTGTGTGATTTTTAGCTCAGGGGACAGTATTCCAATAGCTGTCGCCCCCTGCGCACTTTTAACTAAGAAAAGAGCCTCAGGCTGAGCTGATTCAAAATCAATCATGTGGCTGTTTTCCACAACAGCTTCAAGAGGTCCCTGTGATGGAATGTAAATGTCTTCTTCACACCTTCCCCCTACAGGAGAATGGCTGTTTGACCAGCTATTTTCCTTGCTGTCTCTGAGGAACTGCTCTGTGGGTGTTCCCCAGAATTGTAACTTTTTTAGTAATCTCATACTGTAAAATCTCATAACTTTACATACAGTGTTACTACACATTTTAACAGGAGGATAATATTCAGTAGATTATGCGTTTTCAAATGATACCTCACAAGCCATACTGCGTACAAAATTGATCATAATTTTCTAGAAGAGTGAACACAGGGGTATAGACAGACACAGTGTCTGTGTGTGTGTTCCCAGCAGATAAGTGGGTATTTCAATCCCTTATAAGCACAGTGTTCGGCATCTTCAAGGCTCTGGGGAACTGGTCCTGGGAATTCACTGGTTTACCAAGTGTGACACTGTATGGAATTGTGAGACACTTTGGTATTAATAATAAAAATAATAATATAATCTGATAAAATTGCAATGAATCGTGCTACATATGCCATGTAAGGTGTCAGTAAAAATGTTATGATTTGCCAAGTATGATAATATTGTTTCTATGTTTGTATCACCTTTGTATTGTGAGTTATAGATATGTAGGGTATATCTTTATTTCCAGACTTGTGCAGTGTTTCTGGGTGACACCCCCAGACATATTGGGATCAACACTGCCTAGCCTGTTTGATGGCCCATTGACGATCATCAGCTGTACAATGAGCCCATGGAAAGGACCAAGGGGATACACCTATTGAGTCAGCAAGACATGCCAGGGTATGCCTGTCTACTGAGAACTCCAAGGCTTTTCCATGCCATGTGCTGTGAATCTTGTGTTTGGAACACAGGAAGTACAGACCACATGGCAAAAGGAATATAAAGGGCAGCTGCATCATCTCCATTTTGTCTTCAATCCCCCTTCCTACCTCTGGAGCAACTTCTCTACAAACTGAACCCTGGAACAAAGGACTGAATGACCCATCCAAACTGTGGATGTGTTCCAGACGGACTTTCAAGCCAGCAACTCACCAATACTGCTAAGAACCTGATATATCCATTTTGGAATGTATCTGACTGCTTTCCCATTTAACTTCTTTCTGTCTTTCTTTCATTTAAACCTTTAGTTTAGATCTTAAAGGATTGTCTGGAAGGATGGAATTTTGGGTAATATCCAAATCTATACTGACCTGGTGATATGGCTGACGCTTTGGGGTCAGAGGAACAGTTTGTTTATGTGAGCCGAGTTTTTAAATAACCTCTCACTGTATTGGACCTAGCTGCTGATTAGGAGCCAGAGAACTGGGATGGAATAAAGGGGGCCGTGTGATTTCTTTTTTCAGCTTCTCGATTACCCGTGTGGGGGATCAGAAGCACAGTTTGTGACTGGTTGGTGAGTTTAACTTCAGTGTTAACCAGTAGTTTTGGGAGCATCTGCTCTCCCTTTTTCAGCCTGCCCTGATCTTGGCATTTTCAGTGAGAACTGCCCCTGGCCCACCAGGTCACACTAAGCACTGAAGTTAAATGAATACAATGTTTTTTTTATGACCAAGTCTTATGAAATCAACTGAACTCCTTTGTTTTCTTTCATCTGAGCAGGGTTTCTAGTTTTCCAGCGTGATGTGATCTCCCAGCTGGAACAAGGGGAAGAGCCATGGGTCCCAGACCTCCAGGGTTCAGAGGAAAGAGAGATCCTGAGATCTCCCTGCACAGGTGAGGAAACATTAAACCACCTCAGAATCTGTAAATGCCTGAAGGAAACATCTCGGATGCCCAACAAATCCCTTGGGGAGGTCTCTCAGTTCATTATTGTCCCTAGCAGGGTTCATATCCTCAGGGTAAATATAGTTCATGGCTTCCTATAGATCCTAGCAGACACCAGGCAGTAGCTTCCTCCCTTCCCCCTGTGTATTTGGATGGGATGTGAAGGCTGAATTCATCCCCCTCCTCTCTCCTATTTGGGGGAAGAGTTTGGGGGAGTTCAGCTCCTGATTTTTATTTGACCTGTCTTCAGCACTTGTTTGTGTTTGGTCTTCCCCTTTCCATCCCTGTCTGAGGTTTCTGTCTCTATCACAGCAGGTGATGCAATGGCATGTGAGAAAGAGGAGCAGAATTCTCAGCCTGAAAATGTTGCGCCAGTGGGTAAAAACAGAGCATTATCACAAAGATTGAAAAGGAATGTGTCCAGGAGTCATGAGCAGGGAAACTCCTGTGAAATTCAGCACAGATCAGAAAGAGAGCAAGGAAACCAACCAGGGGAGAAAGTGGATAAATTTATTTCCTCTTGGGGAACACAGAAGGTTCTCATGGAAACAACAACACAGCAGGATATCCTCAGGCGAAAGAGAAAAAATACATGTAGTGGTTGTGGAAAAACCTTCTCTCGCAGCTCAGCCCTTTCTGTACATCAGAGAATCCACACACGGGAGAGACCCTATGAATGCAGTCAGTGTGGGAAAAACTTCACTCACAGATCAACCCTTTCTGTACATCAGAGAATCCACACACGGGAGAGACCCTATGAATGCAGTGAGTGTGGGAAAAACTTCACTCACAGATCATCCCTCTCTGTTCATCAGAGAATCCACACAGGCGAGAGGCCCTATGAATGCAGTGAGTGTGGGAAAACCTTCACTTCAAGATCAGCCCTTTCTGATCATCAGAGAATCCACAGAAGGGAGAGGCCCTTTGAATGCCGTGAGTGTGGGAAAAACTTCAATCGCAGATCAGCCCTTTCTGTTCATCGGAGAATCCACACAGGGGACAGGCCCTATGAATGCAGAGAGTGCGGGAAAACCTTCAATCAACGCTCACACCTTATTACCCATCAGAGAATCCACACAGGGGAGAGGCCCTATAAATGCCGTGAGTGTGGGAAAACCTTCAGTCGCAGCTCAAACCTTACTAAACATCGGAGAATCCACACAGGGGACAGGCCCTACGAATGAAGTGAGTGTGGGAAAACCTTCACTCAAAGATCAGCCCTTTCCGTTCATCAGAGAATCCACACAGGCGAGAGGCCCTATGAATGCAGTGAGTGTGGGAAAACCTTCACTTCAAGATCAGCCCTTTCTGATCATCAGAGAATCCACAGAAGGGAGAGGCCCTTTTAATGCCGTGAGTGTGGGAAAAACTTCAATCGCAGATCAGCCCTTTCCGTTCATCAGAGAATCCACACAGGGGAGAGGCCCTATGAATGCAGTGAGTGTGGGAAAAGCTTCTCTTGGCACTCATCCCAGGTTAGGCATCAGAAAATCTGCAAGGGAGATCAACACTGTAAAAATCTCTAGGGCTATCAATACTTTACTTTTCCTGATTCCCACGTAGTAACTTTTAAAGCTCTTTGAACTGTTTGCAGCACCAGATGAGTGGCCCATTTTTGCCCTGTGCAGTTCACCCTCTTTTGAGATGGACCCATTTGTTCTTTCTATTCTCCCACAAGTAATTCGAGTGTGACCTTCTTATGAGGAACCAGGGAGCATCACGTTTATACCATTCCTCCTATTGCAAAGTTATTGTTAGAGTCACCAATGATACAGATTGTATTATTGCCAGTTGTTCTCACGTTGCTCTGGGTTGTGCTGAAGAGCAGTTATATTGGAAATTTTTCCAATTATATGTAAATGAAGAGGAGCAGGGGCAGGAAAAAGTATTGAATGGATCAGAGGACAATGTGGTGGGAGAATCTCTTGTCCCGATTCTGAATAATCAGATGTAACCTGCTCTGGAATTTCACTTGACACTTTCTTTTCCTATCTACACAGGGGGTTAGGGCTGTGTAACTACGTTTCTCAGCTGTGTGGATTTTTCACACCCCTAAGCAATATAGTTATCCCAATAAATGTCTTTAGTGTAGACCAGAGAGGTTTCTCTTGCGTTTTATGCATTTACATTACTTCTCTACCTCTTCCTACTTCGAAAGATTGAAAAGAGAGGTATTTTTCTCCATGATGCAAACATTCTGACATAGAAGACCCCTTCTACCAACACATATGGCAGAAGATCCTGAGATATATGAACTCACAGAAGTGGTTGGGACCTACGTTGGGACAAACCACAATAAGAACCAAGGTTCAGTTGTTGGCAATGGGGATTAAAAGAAAACTAACATATATGACAAGAATTTGTAATCTTTGAATATGTTATTGTTACCAATTAAAATGATAGGTGAAGTTATTGGTTAAAGAGTAAGAGACTGTGTGATCTGAATTATTTTGGATAACCGAAAGTTGTCTTGTTTTTGTGTTTTGTTAGTCATACAGGAAATGATGGCTAATCTTGAAAAGTTAATTAGATTTAATTTACCCTGGTTCCTCAGCTGTTGCTACAGCTCTAGTACCCATCAATCCAAAGACTGAGAGAAATGGAGAGTTCCAACCATTGTCCTTTTAGTATCTTATTGTTCCTCTCTCTGTTTTTTTGTGCTGGCCTTTCTATTCTATCACTTTCTGCCTTTGTTTAGTGGTAACAGTTGGTTTCCATCACTCATGTTTGTTTAAATCAATATCCGTTGTGAAATAAATTTTTTGCTTGTTCGATAACTGTACTCAGGTGCTGTGTGAGATACAGTAGCAATGGTCCTCAGTAAAACTAGTAACCTGGGATACTTGGGGAAGAGAGGATCTGGGATTTCACCGAGTATCTGGTGATCCGGGCTGGACCCCAGAGGGGGACACATTGAAGGAACTCAAGGGTTAAGGTGGCTGCTGTAGCTCAGAGGAGGGTCCTTGAGTTCCAGCAGCCTGGTGAGTTTGGTCACTAACATCCAGCTGCCAAATGCAAAACTCCCTCTTCCTTGTGGCAGGTGGCAACAAGGAGACTCACAGTCCTCAGCACCCTGAGAAGGGTCACAATGTGTCTCTATGTTGATCCACCTGTCAAATTCACACAGGTAAAGCTCCCGATAGCACAAAACTCTGCCCTATGAAATCATGGAACATGTGCTCTTTGCTCTGTGAAAGCATGTAAAGAATCCAAGCGCTGGAGGACAGGGTTTGGGTCCAGAGCGACCTAGACAAATTGGAGGTTTGGGCCCAAAGAAATCTGAGGAGGTTCAACAAGGAGAAGTGCAGAGTCCTGCACTTAGGATGGAAGAATCCCAGGCACTGCCACAGACTGGGGACTGACTGAGTGAGGGGGGGTTGATAGCAGCCTTCAACTACCTGAAAGAGCAGCAGTGTGGGCTTTCTCCTGGCCACTTTTGCTGGGCTGGGCAGGCGTCCTGGAGGCCTTTCTAGAAGAGAATTGGGAACTGAGTTAGAAAAAACAATGTGAAAACCAGAACCTCAGGTTTATACTCATTCATTTATAATATTAAATCTTCAATGCTAGTGTCACAGTCAATACAATTGCTTCAGCCTGATAGTTGCCCAAAGGGAAACTTAACGTCTCTCCAAGTGGAGTGGAGAGAAAGCACTTTTCAGAGTCCAAGAGGGACAAGGCGGGTGAGGGTAAGAGCTTGCAGAGGACCAACCTCTGTTGGTGAAAGAGACAAGCTTTGGAGCTAACCCCACACACTTCTTCAGTTCTGTGTAGCCTGGAAGCTCGTCTCTTCCATAACCAGCAGTTAGAACATAAGAACAGCCACACTGAGTCAGACCAGTTCATCTAGACCACTCTCCCGAAAGTGGCCAATGCCCGGCGCCCCAGAGGACCCCTGGGACCAACATGGATACAACACCACCACAAACAAGTTTAAAAGTCAATGCACATGGGAGAAGCATCTTGTGTTTCATTCCTTATGTCATAGTCCCATCATGTGGCCATTTCCTTTTCTTCCTTTCTGTTAAAAGCTTTGGTGTTTTGCACAGAAACATTATTTCCCCAGGAGAGACCCAGGAGTGGGGGGCTGCATTCCTGTACCAAACAGTCACTGGAAGGGGGCAGATAAAGGCCTTTAGGACAAGGCATCTGTCACTGTCAAAAGATCATCTCCCTCCTGCAGGTCACTGGCAGCCTGAATTTGTTCCTTATCCTCCCAGAGTCTGGGGTTGGAATCAGCACTACCCAGCCCCTCCATATGTAGCAGGAACAAACACAAACCTGGTCTTTAAAACAAGCTGTTCCCTTCCGTCTCAGGGAAGATTTTTCTGTGATTGAAGTTGAGCTTCAGTTCCCCTCTCCTGGGGCGGGGCTGGCGTGGGGCCAGCTCCCAGTGAGATCTGTTTTCACCTTTGCCCCCTTTCAGTCACTCTGGGATGGTAACTCTGCTCCCAGCTGTCAGGCAGCTTCCAGCCCATCCACCCTGCTCATTAACTCTGTGGTCATATGTCACTCCCTCTGCCAGCACTCACAGCTTGCAGGAAAGCTACTCCTGCCAGATGCATTGGTATAGGACCGCTTAAAGATGATAAAGTCATTGCGGAGAAACTAAATGGATTCTTTGCTTCAGTCTTCACGGCTGAGGATGTTAGGGAGATTCCCAAACCTGAGCTGGCTTTTGTAGGTGACAAATCTGAGGAACTGTCACAGATTGAAGTGTCACTAGAGGAGGTTTTGGAATTAATTGATAAACTCAACATTAACAAGTCACCGGGACCAGATGGCATTCACCCAAGAGTTCTGAAGGAACTCAAATGTGAAGTTGCGGAACTATTAACTAAGGTTTGTAACCTGTCCTTTAAATCGGCTTCGGTACCCAATGACTGGAAGTTAGCTAATGTAACGCCAATATTTAAAAAGGGCTCTAGGGGTGATCCCAGCAATTACAGACCAGTAAGTCTAACGTCGGTACCGGGCAAATTAGTTGAAACAATAGTAAAGAATAAAATTGTCAGACACATAGATAAACATAAACTCTTGAGCAATAGTCAACATGGTTTCTGTAAAGGGAAATCGTGTCTTACTAATCTATTAGAATTCTTTGAAGGGGTCAACAAACATGTGGACAAGGGAGATCCGGTGGACATAGTGTACTTGGATTTCCAGAAAGCCTTTGACAAGGTCCCTCACCAATGGTTCTTACGTAAATTAAGCTGTCATGGGATAAAAGGGAAGGTCCTTTCATGGATTGAGAACTGGTTAAAGGACAGGGAACAAAGGGTAGGAATTAATGGTAAATTCTCAGAATGGAGAGGGGTAACTAGTGGTGTTCCCCAAGGGTCAGTCCTAGGACCAATCCTATTCAATTTATTCATAAATGATCTGGAGAAAGGGGTAAACAGTGAGGTGGCCAAGTTTGCAGATGATACTAAACTTCTCAAGATAGTTAAGACCAAAGCAGATTGTGAAGAACTTCAAAAAGATCTCACAAAACTAAGTGATTGGGCAACAAAATGGCAAATGAAATTTAATGTGGATAAATGTAAAGTAATGCACATTGGAAAAAATAACCCCAACTATACATACAACATGATGGGGGCTAACTTAGCTACAACGAGTCAGGAAAAAGATCTTGGCGTCATCGTGGATAGTTCTCTGAAGATGTCCACTCAGTGTTTAGAGGCGGTCAAAAAAGCAAACAAGATGTTAGGAATCATTAAAAAGGGGATAGAGAATAAGACTGAGAATATATTATTGCCCTTATATAAATCCATGGTACGCCCACATCTCGAATACTGTGTACAGATGTGGTCTCCTCACCTCAAAAAAGATATTCTAGCACTAGAAAAGGTTCAGAAAAGGGCAACTAAAATGATTAGGGGTTTAGAGAGGGCCCATACGAGGAAAGATTAAAGAGGCTAGGACTCTTCAGCTTGGAAAAGAGAAGACTAAGGGGGGACATGATAGAGGTATATAAAATCATGAGTGATGTTGAGAAAGTGGATAAGGAAAAGTTATTTACTTATTCCCATAATACAAGAACTAGGGGTCACCAAATGAAATTAATAGGCAGCAGGTTTAAAACAAATAAAAGGAAGTTCTTCTTCACGCAGCGCACAGTCAACTTGTGGAACTCCTTACCTGAGTAGGTTGTGAAGGCTAGGACTATAACAATGTTTAAAAGGGGACTGGATAAATTCATGGTGGCTAAGTCCATAAATGGCTATTAGCCAGAATGGGTAAGAATGGTGTCCCTAGCCTCTGTTCGTCAGAGGATGGAGATGGATGGCAGGAGAGAGATCACTTGATCATTGCCTGTTAGATTCACTCCCTCTGGGGCACCTGGCATTGGCCACTGTCGGTAGACAGATACTGGGCTAGATGGACCTTTGGTCTGACCCGGTATGGCCTTTCTTATGTTCTTATGTTCTTATGAGTTTACTCCAGGGTGAGGAAAGAAAGGAGCCACCAACTCCCCAAAAAATCTCAGTGCCCTAGAGAAAAGCTGCCCCTGTTATTGGAACTAATGATGTGCTGGAGATATATGTTGGGAAAAGGGACTGTCTGAATTGCCAAGGCAGGAAACGAACAATCTATAGCAACATCATTAACCACAGACACACTCTAGCCATGCTCCAGCCAGTGGGGAAATGAGCAGGAATTCATAACGTCAACTATAAAAATGATACACATCTAGAAACAGCATAATTATAATCAGCCAATCAGAACCTCTCCATAGACCCCTTACGCTACAACCTTTCTACAATATTGGCTACAAATAGACCAGCGGCTGGAATGGCAGGGGGGTGCAGGTGGAGGGGGCAGACCCCAGGGCTGGGGTGGCAGGGAGGTGCAGTGGGGAGCCCAGGGCTGGGATGAGGGCAGCCAAAATTTTTTTTGCTTGGGACGGCAAAAAACCTAGAGCAGGCCCTGTCTCCACCCACCGTGAGGTAGGTAGGAGCAGATCATTATTATCCCTACTTGAAAGAGGGAGAAGCTAAGGCTGAGAAAGGAGAATTGACTTGTCTGAGGTCACACAGCCAGTCAGTGGCAGAGTTGGGAATAGGACCCAAGAGCCCTGATTTTCAGACTAGCCATCGGATCTTGAATTTCAGACATTGAATGACCTGAATAAAGTGTTCTCAGATGAGCTCCAGACCAACAACAGTAACAGTAATTATTCAGCAAGTATTTGAGGAGAATCATGTAAGAGAGAATCATGAACTGCTCAGAGACCATTAATGCAGAGAAGCAGCAAAATTCGTCAAACATAGAACTGGTTCTGACTTATTCTTCTTCGAGTGATTGCTCCTATGCATTCCAGTTAGGTGTGCGCGCCGCGCGTGCACGGCTCTTCGGAAGATTTTTACCCTAGCAACTCCGGCGGGCCGGCTGGGCGCCCCCTGGAGTGGCGCCGCTATAGCGCAGGATATATACCCCAGCCGGCCCGTCCGTTCCTCAGTTCCTTCTTTCCGCCCGTGATGGCAGTTGGAACAGGGGAGCACAGCTCAGCTGACCTCCACTTCCCTAGCTACTCGTAGTTTTCTCTCGTTCTGTTTATAGTTGTAGTTAACTCTGTTTGTTTGTAGAATAGTATAGTGTATTTATTTTACAGGGGTTGGGGTTTATCCCCTTCCCCTCACCCAGGGCCGGGTCCGATGCCCGGTCCACAGGGTTTTCTAATGCTCGGCCGGCCACAAGCCGCTGCCGACAAGAGATCTTCTCCTAAGTGCCTCGAGGGATCTTACCTCACAGATAAGTGCCGCATTTGTGAGGCTCTTAATCAGTGAACAAAGGGGAGCGGGGCTTTCGTTTTAAACAGCTCCTGAGGGAGGCAGCTCTTGCTCCTCCGCTCTCGGCGCCGAGCGCTAGTTAGTTTTCACGGCGCGCTCCCTCGGCACCGGACCGCCGGTGCCGCCAAGGCCTCCTGGCACTACCGTCGCTGACTCCGACGTACCCTCGGCATGGACCTCTCTCCTGGAGGATGAAGAGTTACTCCGGCCAGGCAAGAGCCGGCGAGTCCGGTGCTGGAAAGCTCCCCGGTACGCACCGTGGTCGAGCTCGCCCGGAAGCTGCGTCCGAGCCGCCTGCTCCGCAGCCGAGCGCTATGCTCAGTCGGATCGCCTGGCACCGATGTCTGCCGCGGCACCGACAATATCCACACCTTTCACTCCGGCCAGGCAAGAGCCGTCAAGTCCGGTGCTGGAAAGCTCCCCAGTACGGACCGTGGTCGAGCTCGCTCTGAAGCTGCGTCCGAGCCGCCTGCTCCGCAGCCGAGCGCTATTCTCCGTCGGATCGCCCGCACTGATGTCTGCCGTGGCACCGACAATATCTGCACCTTTCACTCCGGCCAGGCAAGAGCCGTCGAGTCCGGTGCTGGAAAGCTCCCCAGTATGGACCGTGGTCGAGCTCGCTATGAAGCTGCGTCCGAGCCGCCTGCTCCGCAGCCGAGCGCTATGCTCCGTCGGATCGCCCGGAACCGATGTCGGCCGCAGCACCGACAATATCCGCACCGTTAACTCCGGCCAGGCAAGAGCCGTCGAGTCAGGTGCCGGAAAGCTCCCCGGTACGCACCGTGGTCGAGCTCGCCTGGAAGCTGTGTCCGAGCCGCCTGCTCCGCAGTCGAGCGTGATGTTCAGTCGGATCGCCCGGCACCGATGTCTGCCACGGCACCGACAGTATCCACACCGTTAGCTCCGGCCAGGCAAGAGCCGTCGAGTCCGGTGCTGGTAAGCTCCCCGGTACGGACCGTGGTCGAGCTCGCTAGGAAGCTGCGTCCGAGCCGCCTGCTCCGCAGCCGAGCGCTATGTTCAGTGGGACCGCCCGGCACCGATGTCTGCCGCGGCACCGTCAATGTCCGCACCATTAACTCCGGCCAGGCAAGAGCCGTTGAGTCCGGTGCCGGAAAGCTCCCCGGTACGGACTGTGGTTGAGCTCGCCCTGAAGCTGCGTCCGAGCCCGCCCTGAAGCTGCGTCCGAGCCGCCTGCTCCGCAGCCGAGCGCTATGCTCCGTCGGATCGCCCGGCACCGATGTCTGCCGCGGCACCGACAATGCCCGCACCATGAACTCCGGCCAGGCAAAAGCCATCGAGTCCGGTGCTCGAACACTCCCCGGTAAGGACCGTGGTCGAGCTCACTATGAAGCTGCATCCGGGGTGCCAGCTATGGTCGAGCTCACTATTCCCTCCACGCCGGAGACAGTGTCCACGGCGAGGGGTCTGATTGCAACGACAGCATCTACGCTGCCTCAACCCCCGGCACTGCCGGTGGGGGTTACATCATCGATGGGCGAGCCTGCCTTGATCAGACCACCCTACCTCGGCACCGCACAGCGGCACCGTTCAGGGTCGCGGTTCCGCAGATGTTCTCGGTCCCGTCACCGATCTAGGTCTCGGCGCTGTTCTCCCTGTTGGTACCAGTAGTGCTCGCGGCACCGGTCAGCATCCCGTTCGCCGGTCCGGGACACTCAGCTCCGATCAAGCCTCAGGCACCGCCCTCGGTCGACCGCCCGGCACAGCTTCGGTGGCAGGTCCCGTTCTCGGTACCGGTCTGTCTACCGGTACCGATCCCCAGTGCCGCATCGAGCGACGTCAGTTACAGACGGAGACTCTACCAAGAGCTTCCAGCTCCTCCAGGGCCATCCAACCACGCATCAGTGTCGTCCCGTGCGGACACTTCATATGCGTAGCACTCTGTTTTCCGATGTGCCCTCCAGAGTCTTCGAGGAGACCTATCAGTGGTCATTCTGGACGCCGTGGGTGTACTACCACGCCAGAGGCATACCGGTGATCCCATCTCGCTCCGTTCCCTCCGAGCTCTGGGTGCCAGAGGTGACAATTAGTCGTCCCCGTCCGACCGGTACAGAGCAACCCCCGGTTCGGCACCGGGCTCCCAGATCCCACCGGATCAGGAGGTCGTCCAGGAGCTCGAGCCCACACAGGACCCGCTTGTCCCGGGCCTTTCTTCTTCCTCCTCCCCAGATGAGGCGGGGGCAGGAACATACCCCTCCGGCCCTCCTCTAATCGAAATGCGACCAGCCCCTAAATCCAAAGAGGCTGGGCGTGTGGTCTTACTGGGCCATAAGATGTACCCGGAGGGGGCCTGCAACTTCGTGTAGCGAACCAGCAAGCCCTGCTTATCCGCTACTGTGGGTGGCGGTGGGCAAATTTACAGAGTCGGGTCTTCGGAACTCCCGTCAAGAGTTCGATGCCCTCCTGCAGCAAAGGACGGAGCTGGAGAGAGCTTCCCTCCAGGCCTCGTTGGACGCAGCTGACTCCGCTGCCATGACTCTGGCCTCGGGTGTTGCCACGCGGCGCGTTTCAGGACTCCAGTTATCGAGCCTTCCCTCGCAGCTGCGGCACGCTATACAGATCTGGCCCTTCAGTGGCACAGGCCTGTTCTCTGACAACACTGGCCCTAGGCTGCAGAACCTAAAGGGCAGCAGGGTCACTTTGCTCTCTCTCTCTCTCGGCATGCACACGCCGGTAATTCAGCGCCGACGCTTCCATCCCCAACCTCCGCTCTTACCCTGCGCCTTGACAAGGTCAGGACATGGCCAGCGGGCGTGGCTTACACGGTCGTGGCCATCAATCCGCACCCCAAAGGAGCCAGAATTAGGGTCCTTCTGACCACCAATGGGGCAAAAGCCTACCCATCCTCGCCCCTCCTAAGGACCCCTCTCACGAGCGATTCCTCTGGCAAGAGGTGCGGACGCTCCTCCTCATCGGAGCTATACAGGAGGTACCTAAGGGCGAAACCTATTCCCCTAAGCGAAGGGAGGTCTCAGACCTATCCTAGGCCTGCAGGAACTCAACAAGTCACGATGCAGATGAGTTCCGCATGGTACCCAGGGCGACCGTCATCCCATCCTGGGATCCCGGAGACTGGTACGCCGCCCTCGATATGAAGGGCGCGTGTTTTTCACGTTGCCATTTCTCTTCCACACAGAAGGTACCCTCGGTTTGGGGCCTACCATCGTTATTCCCAGTATACGGCCCTCACGGTTGGCCTCTATACAGCCCAGGGGTATTCAAGGTGCATGGCTGTAATCGCCGCCTTTCTTCGCCACCGTCTGATACACGTTCTCCGTGTCTAGACGAGTGGCTCATTCGAAGAACCCCCGGGCCCAAAGTACCAGTCATGTGGGCATCGACACGAACCTTTTCCTGTGTCTAGGCCTGATGATCAATAGTAAAATCCACTCTGATTCCCATATAGGGAAGGGAATTCATTGGGGCCGTCCTGGACTCCAGACTCGCCAGAGCCTGCTTTCCTCAACCTTGGTTTCAGGCGAGGGTAACAATTGTACAAGGTCTACGGACCTTCCCGCCAACTTGGGCTTGCTCTTGCCTCGGTTTCCTGAGTCACATGGCTGTCTGCACGTTTGCAACTAAACATACCAGGCTTTGCCTCTGTTCACTTCAATCGTGGCTCACCTGGGGGTGCCACCCGGGCAGAGATGGCATACTCGTGGTCGTCTCATTTCCACCGAGCAGCCTAGGCTCCCTCGACCGGGAGTCGGCGTCCTCCCCGGTGTATCCGGGGATGCTGTTTCACTCACCCCTCGGGGTCCCTCGTGACAGACAGCCCATCTCTCGGCTGGGTGCGCACCTGGTGTAGTTTCGCACTCACGGCCTTCGGTCAGCGCAAGAGCTGGCCTTACACATCAATGTCCGAGAGCTGAGAGCAGTCTGCCTTGTGTACCAGGCGATTCAGCTGGCGGATCGTCTCAGCAGATCCTTTCTGTCTCACAAGTGGTGGTTTCCTCCCGTCTTTATCTATTCCGTTTTCCAGAAGTGGGTCTTCCCCCGCATAGCCCTCCTCGCTTTCGCGAGAACGGAAAGAGGGAGAGAAATTCTCCTCGTTCCAAGGCCTCTCCCCAGGCTCAGTCTTGGAGGATTTTCCTGAGGCCATGGATCAGCCATCTGCCGTACGCTGTCCACTGTCCCCGCTGATGCAATCAGTGTCACGTGGGTGCAGAGCTGGTTGAAAGCCCAGACTCCAAGGGCCCTTCTCCATGGTTGGCTGCCCAACAGAGAGGGGGCACCTCGTGGGTCCGGCAGGGATCAGTCCGGGGTCCGGTACTATTCAATAGTTTCATGAATGATTTGGAAAATGGAGTGGAGAGCATGCTTCTAAAATGTGCAAATGACACCAAGCACTTTGGAGCTCAGGACTGGAATTCAAAATGCCCTTAACGAATTGGAGACTTGGTCTCCTTGAGCCAAACCCCATGGCTGGGCCCCTCTCTTTAGACTGGGCTGAAGTGAAACCCCAGAGCCAAACACTCCTACTGGGCAGTGCGCTCTGACCTTGAATGGTCAGATGCTGCTTAGGTCTGTCAGAGCAGCTTTGGCTGGGGGATTCTCCCAGCACTTTCCAATAGCGGGAAGGTACGAAATCCCCATTTGCCTGCTGGGGACGGAGCCCTAGAGGGGGGGAGCAACTTGCCCAAAGTCCCACCGGAAGAGGAAAACAACCAGCAGTGGAACCAATAAGTCACCGGGACCAGATGGCATTCACCCAAGAGTTCTGAAAGAACTCAAATGTGAAGTTGCGGAACTATTAAATAAGGTTTGTAACCTGTCCTTTAAATCGGTTTCGGTACCCAATGACTGAAAGTTAGCTAATGTAACGCCAATATTTAAAAAGGGCTCTAGGGGTGATCCCGGCAATTACAGACCAGTAAGTCTAACGTCGGTACCGGGCAAATTAGTTGAAACAATAGTAAAGAATAAAATTGTCAGACACATAGATAAACATAAACTCTTGAGCAATAGTCAACATGGTTTCTGTAAAGGGAAATCGTGTCTTACTAATCTATTAGAATTCTTTGAAGGGGTCAACAAACATGTGGACAAGGGGGATCCGGTGGACATAGTGTACTTAGATTTCCAGAAAGCCTTTGACAAGGTCCCTCACCAAAGGCTCTTACGTAAATTAAGCTGTCATGGGATAAAAGGAAAGGTCCTTTCATGGATTGAGAACTGGTTAAAGGACAGGGAACAAAGGGTAGGTATTAATGGTAAATTCTCAGAATGGAGAGGGGTAACTAGTGGTGTTCCCCAAGGGTCAGTCCTAGGACCAATCCTATTCAATTTATTCATAAATGATCTGGAGAAAGGGGTATACAGTGAGGTGGCAAAGTTTGCAGATGATACTAAACTACTCAAGATAGTTAAGACCAAAGCAGATTGTGAAGAACTTCAAAAAGATCTCACAAAACTAAGTGATTGGGCAACAAAATGGGAAATGAAATTTAATGTGGATAAATGTAAAGTAATGCACATTGGAAAAAATAACCCCAACTATACATACAACATGATGGGGGCTAATTTAGCTACAACGAGTCAGGAAAAAGATCTTGGAGTTATCGTGGATAGTTCTCTGAAGATGTCCACGCAGTGTGCAGAGGCGGTCAAAAAAGCAAACTGGATGTTAGGAATCATTAAAAAGGGGATAGAGAATAAGACTGAGAATATATTATTGCCCTTATATAAATCCATGGTACGCCCACATCTCGAATACTGTGTACAGCTGTGGTCTCCTCACCTCAAAAAAGATATTCTAGCACTAGAAAAGGTTCAGAAAAGAGCAACTAAAATGATTAGGGGTTTAGAGAGGGTCCCATATGAGGAAAGATTAAAGAGGCTAGGACTCTTCAGTTTGGAAAAGAGAAGACTAAGGGGGGACATGATAGAGGTATATAAAATCATGAGTGATGTTGAGAAAGTGGATAAGGAAAAGTTATTTACTTATTCCCATAATACAAGAACTAGGGGTCACCAAATGAAATTAATAGGCAGCAGGTTTAAAACAAATAAAAGGAAGTTCTTCTTCACGCAGCGCACAGTCAACTTGTGGAACTCCTTACCTGAGGAGGTTGTGAAGGCTAGGACTATAACAATGTTTAAAAGGGGACTGGATAAATTCATGGTGGCTAAGTCCATAAATGGCTATTAGCCAGGATGGGTAAGAATGGTGTCCCTAGCCTCTGTTCGTCAGAGGATGGAGATGGATGGCAGGAGAGAGATCACTTGATCATTGCCTGTTAGGTTCACTCCCTCAGGGGCACCTGGCATTGGCCACTGTCGGTAGATAGATACTGGGCTAGATGGACCTTTGGTCTGACCCGGTACGGCCTTTCTTATGTTCTTATGTTCTTATGGGTGTCAGGATCTTGGAGGCGCTGTCACCCCCACACTAGGGCGGTATTATGCACCCCCTGCGGCTGGCTGAGTTTCTCCGTCCCTTGGCAATAAGACAGCCTAGAACCCCAGCCAGGGTTATTCTATCTGCTACCCAAGCTCCATAAACCTGGAAATCCTGGATGCCCCATCATCTCAGGCATTGGCACCCTGACAGCAGGATTGTCTGGCTATGTAGACGCTCCATCATCATTCCACACAAAGATGGACTACAAGCTGTCAGGAACAGTATCCCCGATAATGTCACAGCTGAACTTTGTGACTTTGTCCTCACCCATAACTATTTCACATTTGGGGACAATGTGTACCTTCAAGTCAGCGGCACTGCTATGGGTACTCACATGGCTCCACAGTATGCCAACATTTTTATGGCTGACTTAGAACAACGCTTCCTTAGCTCTCGTCCCCTGATGCCCCTACTCTACTTGTGCTACACTGATGACATCTTCATCATCTGGTCCCATGGAAAAGAAAACCCTTGAGGAATTCCACCATGATTTCAACAATTTCCATCCCACCTACAACCTCTGCCTGGACCAGTCCACACAAGAGATCCACTTCCTGGACACTACTGTGCTAATAAGTGATGGTCACATAAACACCACCCTATACCGGAAACATACTGAACGCTATACTTACCTACATGTCTCCAGCTTTCACCCAGACCACATCACACAATCCATTGTCTACAGCCAAGCTCTAAGATACAACCACATTTGCTCCAACCCCTCAGACAGAGACAAACACCTACAAGATCTCTATCAAGCGTTCTTACAACTACAGTACCCACCTGCTGAAGTGAAGAAGCAGATTGACAGAGCCAGAAGAGTACCCAGAAGTCACCTACTACAGGACAGGCCCAACAAAGAAAGTAACAGAACCCCACTAGCCGTCACCTTCAGACCCCAACTAAAACCTCTCCAGTGCAACATCAAGGATCTACAACCCGTCCTGAAGGACAATCCCTCACTCTCACAGATCTTGGGAGACAGGCCAGTCCTTGCTTACTGACAGCCCCCCAACCTGAAGCAAATACTTACCAGCAACCACACAACAAAAACACTAACCCAGGAATTTATCCTTGCAACAAAGCCCATTGCCAACTCTGTCCACATATCTATTCAGGGGACACCATCATAGGACCTAATCACATCAGCCATGCCATCAGGGGCTCATTCACCTGCACATCTACCAATGTGATATGTGCCATCATGTGCCAGCAATGCCTCTCTGCCATGTACATTGGCCAAACCAGAGAGTCTCTACATAAAAGAATAAATGGACACAAATCAGACATCAAGAATTATAACATTCAAACACAGCCAGAGAACACTTCTATCTCCCTGGTCACTCGATTACAGACCTAAAAGTCGCAATATTACAACAAAAAACCTTCAACAACAGACTCCCATGAGAGATGCTGAATTGGAATTAATTTGCAAACTGGACACCATTAAATTAGGCTTGAATAAAGACTGGGAGTGGGTGGGTCATTACACAAAGTAAAACTATTTCCCCATGTTTATTTGTCCCCCTACTGTTACTCACACCTTCTTGTCAACTGTGGGAAATGGGCCATCCTGATTATCACTACAAGTTTTTTTCTCCTGCTGATAATAGCTCACCTTAACTGCTCACTCTCATTATAGTGTGGATGGCAACACCCATTTTTTCATGTTCTCTGTGTATATTTATATCTTCCTGCTGTATTTTCCACTGTATGCATCTGATGAAGTGGATTTTAGCCCACGAAAGCTTATGCTCAAATAAGTTTGTTTGTCTCTAAGGTGCCACAAGTACTCCTCATTATTTTTGCAGATAAATTAATGGAGGTTAAGTCCATTAATGGCTATTAGGCAGCCTGGGTAAGGAATGGTGTCCCTAGCCTCTGTTTGTCAGAGGATGGAGATGGATGGCAGGAGAGAGATCACTTGATCATTACCTGTTAGGTTCAATCCCTCTGGGGCACCTGGCATTGGCCACTGTTGGCAGATAGGATATGTGGTTGGATGGACCTTTGGTCTGACCCAGTCTGGCCGTTCTTATGAAGGGAGGGGCAAAGCCCTGCAACAGAGTTTCTGTAGTGTAGTGGTTATCACGTTTGCCTAACACGCAAAAAGTCCCTCGTTCAAAACCAGGCAGAAACATGATGGCTTAATTTTTCCCAGCTCCTAGTGGCCTGTCCCTGCTGTTGTAGGAGCAGCAGTGATTTCTATGCTCAATAGGTCTGTTATACTTCCCCCATTCCCATTTTTGTCTCCTCTCCCTCTCTGAATGCCTGTGAAGTGGCTTTCCCCCTCCCCCTCCCGCTCCCTCCTGCAATGCTTGTGGGATGAAGGAGCTGGTTGAACAGCTGGAAGATCAGAAGAGCTCCTAGATAGACAAGGTGTCTGGGATGCTAATTAGGCAGTGATCACACACCCAGAGCATGGACACTGCCCAAGGTGGAGTGTGACCCACCAGATGCAGCCAAGTCATCTCCAGTCGCAGGCCATGAGGAGCAGGTCCTTAAAAGGGGAAGGGGCCCTGTGCTCAGCTGTGCACTCACAAGCTTGTACCTCCAGTGAATGCCCTTCGCCCCGACCGCCTGGCCAGTGGTTCGCTGCATTGCAGTTCATTGTGCCTCAGGAAGACTTACCTTCATCGCACCGTCCATCACGGTGCTGGGGGACACTTACCTTGCAGAATCCTGTGCCTGCCTCTTGTCTTCCCAGGGGTGGCTACTTGCAGCCCAGGAGAAGAAGGATGGTTCTGGTGAAAGGAAGACAAGCAAAGCACTGAGAGGAAATTTGGGTGTGGGCTCTGCGCTGTGGGTGGGGGTGGGGTGCAGGAGGGGTGGTGCAGCTCCCAAAGTGACCGGTACACACAACCCTCTGGCAGCAGCGCCTAGAAGAGTGGGGCCAGGGGGTCTCTGTGCGCCGCTGCCTGCAGGTGCTGCCCCCAGAGCTCCCATTGGCTACAGTTCCTGGCCAATGGGAGCTGCAGAGTTGGTGCTCGGGGCAGGGGCAGCACGTGGAGACACTCCCCCCGCCCCAGGGGATGCTGGGACATGCCAGCCACTTCTGGGAGCGGCACGGAGGGATGGAGGCAGAGTGGGCAGGGAGCCACCTTAGTGCTGCTGGCACATCTCTGCACACGCATTGGGGAGGGGAGCAGAGGGCCTCCATATGCTGCCTGGGGTAGGGGCAGAGCACGGAGCTGCCTCCCCTCCCGGGTCTATTACAGGAGTGGGTGGGTGGGGTCTTTTGGCCTGCAAGGTGCAGCAGGTCAGACTAGATGATCACACTGGTCCCTTCTGACCTTAAAGGCTCTGAGTCTAAAAGGGAGAGGGAAGTAAAGGAAATTTAAAAAAATAAAGTAAACCAAGCATTGTAATACCAGGGTGACTCCAACTGCTCATTATATAGTCCCACCCCTTCCTTCCTCCCTCCACTGGGTGTTTAATGACCTGTTGGGATTTGGGACACTGATTCTCTCATTCCGTTGATAAACTGATACAACGTGACTGAAATTAAACCAATTCCCAGTGGAGGAATCATCATATCATTGCATTGGCTGGGAATTGAACCCAGGTCAACTGCTTGGAAGGCAGCTATGCTCACCACTATACCACCAATGCAGCTGGTGAAATGCTCTGATTTTTCACACTTGGTGTTTGGTCACCTTACTTCTCAGCATGAGGCAAATGTCTCTGTGGTCTCTGCCATTCATCGTGGGGAGTTTCCCCACTGATAACAGTTCTTGCTGGGTTGGGAATGGGAGAGAGAAGAGGCCTTTATTCTGTTTCATTCCTCTCCATTTTCTGTTCCTCCCCTTCCCTTCCAGGGTCCTCCCTTCCATTTCAGACTGTGCAGTGACACCCTCCCCGCACCCAGGACTCTCGAGCCTCTGGAGCAGCACGATCCCATGAGATCCTCAGTGACCAAGGGTCTTTTCCAACTTCCAGGTGACCCAACTTGAGTCTAAAGGAAGCTCTGCTCCTTCCTGGGGATCCTCTCTCCCTTCATGGAGATCAAGATCATGAAGCCTCTGCCTTGCCTCCTGGGTCTGAATTAATGTCCCATTTCCCACTATCTGCTCGAAAGAAACAAATGTTTCTAACCCAGGTGAGCGGTGTTAATTCAGCTGGAATCCTTCACTCACATTCCTTAGGAGATACAGACTCTCTGTGACACAGACTGACTGGGGTTCATCTCTGCATGTCCCCAATGGGGAAGGAAAGACACTGAGGGGGAAGGAAGAAGATGGACAGAAGGAGTCAAATGGGGCTAGACCAGAATAGGACATTTTCTGCCTGTTAAAATGTACTAGACTCTAATTGCTTAAAACAAAACAAACCCACCAGCTTCTGTTTGAACCACCAGCTTTTCACAGAGCAGCCAAAGTGGTGAAGCACAGACACACACAACCACCTACAGCCCAAGTTTGTCTAAGAAGCACCTATAGTGGCTCATGCAGGGGGAAATACAGCTGTGGGTGTGAGTTCAGGCCTCACCCAGAGCGTTGGGTTTCATTAGCCACGGAGCTTCCCCCACTTGCTTTGCCCAATTCACATGGAAAGTGCCATAGGAGGGTGATGAGAGTAAATTCTAAACTCTGAAATGCAGCGGTTGGCCCAGAGATTGGGATAAGGGGTTTGAAGAGAAAAAGCTCTAAGCGTATAAAACCAGACAGTCTCCAGGGGCAGGTTCGGTACAACGCCTCAACAGGGAGCCATTTGCGGGGGTTCACTCCCTCTGTTAAATGGCCTGAGAGGTATTTTAAGGTGAAGATAACACCATGGCTAACAGGTGACTGGCACGTCCTGGGTTAAAGAAAGGGACCTGGGTTAATAGTCTGAAGATTTGCGTTACCGTCACTGTCTGACCCGCCTTCAGTGCGGAGCAGGTGTGTACGTTGCTGTGTGGAACACACAGACTCCTGCAGAGCAGGGGCAGCTGTTTCCATGGCAGAGAGCCTGGCACTTAGGAGACTTTCTACACTTACTGTTTTGAAGCAATTCAGTAAAATAACAGTGGAGTTACAATGTCTGGTCCAAAATTCCAGCCCCCCTGGTGCAAAAAGGCTATTTTAGGATCTACATCGGAGGCTCCCAGCACTAGGACACCTGACCAGAGAGCTCAGTGGGGGCGTAACTGCTGCTGACTCTGAGGGTCCCGGGCTAAATCTACTTGCAGGGGGAAGTGTTTTGATTTATTTGATGGCTAATGAGCACTAGCTACCAGGGGAGAAGCCCTGCGAGCTGCTGCCACTCCAGCTGCTGCTGGGGCAGGGGGGAGCCCCAGGGGGCCAGCTGCTGCTCTGGCCACCCCAGAAGTGCTGCCAGAGGCCACCAAGCTGTGGCTGCTCCTTCTGCCCTCGGGACCACTGGTCAAGTGGTCCCCAGGCCAGCCGCATTGGCCGCTGCTTGGGCGGTCCCTGGAACCAGTTGATTGAGTGGCCCTGGAGTCAGCCACTGTGGCCACTGCAGAAGTCACGGAGGTTGCAGGAAATCACAGAATCCGTCACTTCCACCACCTCCGTGACAGACACGGAGACAAACCCCTCCCTGCTGTGACTGCAGTTCCTGGAAGGAAAGAGAAGAACAGAAAGTGAAGAGAGAAGGAAAGAGAGAGAGTTCCTGTCTCTCTCCCTGCTGCCTCCCCCTTGTATTCTGTAACCCCATCTCACTGGGTTCCCTGTGCTGGTGCCATGGGGGTGACACTAGAGTTCTGGGGATTTGAGGGGCTCTTCATTTCTCAACATTTCACACAAATTTGTCTTTGGGCTGAAATTTCTCCTGTTAGGCCTCTCAGTCAGAGCTGTACCTCACCCTGTTTGGGGGGGAGGAAGAGGGGAGATGTAAATTGCAGAGCAGGCAGAGAAGTCGCCCATAAAGGGTCATATTGATGTGGTGACTGGTTCTGACCGGGGTCACACGTCCTCTGACACAGGCTCATGTGCAGAACATGGGAGCTCTGGCTTGTCCTAAATGCTGTAGAGTGTGAGTTCCTGGAAAGGGCAGGGGAGAGGGAGCAAGAGGAGAAAGGCAGAGACATTGGAGATGAGGAATTGGGGGAGAAGAAGGAGAGAACAGAGAGACAAAAAATGATTGAAGCAGAACAGGTGTCCCAACTCCATCTTGCTCATCACAGGTGTTCAGAGAGACAGGTAGTTTTCCAGTGTCAAGTCTGAACGTTTCTAACAATGTGCATTGAAATATCAAGGGGATCTCCACATACCTGATCTCTTCCCTCTCCCCTTTTTTAGTATTAATTTTACTTTTGATGTGTTTGGCTTAACCGTGATCGTCTCTTTCCCCACCTGTATTGCAATTTGGGGTTTATGTTTATTTTGTCTCCCTGTTGTTCATGTCATTATAATTATAACAGCAAAGGAATCTGCAGGAGCAAAAACTGACTCAAAACTTCATTTCCCCATCATGCCGGAACATCCTACAAACAGCTCACACAGCTGGAATCATAACACGCAAGGCCAGGGGAGGGGAGATGCAGGTTTCCAAGTATCAGAGGGGTAGCCGTGTTAGTCTGGTTCTGTAGAAGCAGCAAAGAATCCTGTGGCACTTTATAGACTAACAGACGTTTTGCAGCATGAGCTTTCGTGGGTGAATACCCACTTCTTCGGATGCAAGTGGTGGAAATTTCCAGGGGCAGGTTTATATAAGCAAGCAAGAAGCAAGCTAGAGATAATGAGGTCAGTTCAATCAGGGAGGATGAGGCCCTGTTCTAGCAGTTGAGGTGTGAAAACCAAGAGAGGAGAAACTGGTTCTGTAACTGGCAAGCCATTCACAGTCTTTGTTTAATCCTGAGCTGATGGTGTCAAATTTGCAGATGAACTGGAGCTCAGCAGTTTCTCTTTGAAGTCTGGTCCTGAAGTTTTTTTGCTGCAGGATGGCCACCTTAAGATCTGCTATTGTGTGGCCAGGGAGGTTGAAGTGCTCTCCTACAGGTTTTTGTATATTGCCATTCCTAATATCTGATTTGTGTCCATTTATCCTTTTCCTTAGAGACTGTCCAGTTTGGCCGATGTACATAGCAGAGGGGCATTGCTGGCATATGATGGCATATATAACATTGGTGGACGTGCAGGTGAATGAACCGGTGATGGTGTGGCTGATCTGGTTAGGTCCTGTGATGGTGTCGCTGGTGTAGATATGTGGGCAGAGTTGGCATCGAGGTTTGTTGCATGGATTGGTTCCTGAGTTAGAGTTACTATGGTGCGGTGTGCAGTTACTGGTGAGAATATGCTTCAGGTTGGCAGGTTGTCTGTGGGCGAGGACTGGCCTGCCACCCAAGGCCTGTGAAAGTGTGGGATCATTGTCCAGGATGGGTTGTAGATCCCTGATGATGCGCTGGAGGGGTTTTAGCTGGGGACTGTATGTGATGGCCAGTGGAGTCCTGTTGGTTTCTTTCTTGGGTTTGTCTTGCAGTAGGAGGCTTCTGGGTACACGTCTGGCTCTGTTGATCTGTTTCCTTATTTCCTCGTGTGGGTACTGTAATTTTGAGAATGCTTGGTGGAGATTTTGTAGGTGTTGGTCTCTGTCTGTGGGGTTAGAGCAGATGCGGTTGTACCTCAGTGCTTGGCTGTAGACAATGGATCTTGTGGTGTGCCCGGGATGGAAGCTGGAGGCATGAAGGTAGGCATAGCGGTCAGTAGGTTTTCGGTATAGGGTGGTGTTAATGTGACCATCAATTATTTGCACCATAGTGTCTAGGAAGTGGACCTCCCTTGTAGATTGGTCCAGGCTGAGGTTGATGGAGGGGTGGAAGCTGTTGAAATCGTGGTGGAATTTTTCCAGAGTCTCCTTCCCATGGGTCCAGATGAAGAAGATGTCATCAATGTAGCGTAGGTAGAGAAGGGGCGTGAGTGGACGGGAGCTGAGGAAGCGTTGTTCCAGGTCAGCCATAAAAATATTGGCATATTGTGGGGCCATGCGGGTGCCCATAGCAGTGCCACTGATCTGGAGATATATATTGTCATCAAATTTGAAATAGTTATGTGTGAGGATAAAAGCACAGAGCTCAGCAACCAGTTGTGCTGTGGCATCATCAGGGATACTGTTTCTGACAGCTTGTATTCCATCAGCGTGTGGGATATTTGTGTAGAGAGCCTCTACATCCATGGTGGCCAGGATGGTGTTTTCTGGAAGGTCACCAATGCATTGTAGTTTCCTCAGGAAATCAGTGGTGTCACGGAGATAGCTGGGAGTGCTGGTGGCATAGGGTCTGAGTAGAGAGTCCACATATCCAGACAGTCCTTCAGTGAGAGTGCCAATGCCCGAGATGATGGGGCGTCCAGGATTTCCAGGTTTGTGGATTTTGGGCAGTAGATTACAGAACCAGTTACAGAACCAGTTTCTCCTCTCTTGGTTTTCACACCTCAACTGCTAGAACAGGGCCTCATCCTCCCTGATTGAACTAACCTCATTATCTCTAGCTTGCTTCTTGCTTGCTTATATAAACCTGCCCCTGGAAATTTCCACTACTTGCATCCGAAGAAGTGGGTATTCACCCACGAAAGCTCATGCTGCAAAACATCTGTTAGTCTATAAGGTGCCACAGGATTCTTTGCTGCAGGTTTCCAAGTGTTCTGTTTTTCTCAGATGACACATTCCAGCCCCTTGTGTGCCTCCATCCTGTATGACCTGCTGGACTTTGACACATTTATTGTTTCATTCTATAGGTAATGTGATTGTAACACAGTGTGACTGAAATTAAACCACTTCCAGATGAGAAAACAACAGAAGAGAAAAGCCATTATTGCATTGGCTGGGAATCAAACCCAGCTGAATTGCTTAGAAAGCACCTACACACACCACTATACCACCAATGCATCTAACAGGAGTAGCTTTCCTGCAGGCTCTGTGTGCTGGCAAAGGGGGTGACACATGACCATGGAGTTAGTGAGCAGGGTGGATGGGCTGGAAGCTGCCTGACAGCTGGGAGCAGAGTTAGGATTCCAGAGTGACTGAAAGGGGGCAATGGTGAAAACAGATCTCACTGGGAGCTGGCCCCACACCAGCCCCACCCCAGGAGAGGGGAACTGAAGCTCAACTTTAATCACAGAAAAATCTTCCCTGAGAAGGAAGGGGACAGCTTGTTTTAAAGACCAGGTTTGTGTTTGTTCCTGCTACATACGGAGGGGCTGGGTAGTGCTGATTCCAGCCCCCAGACTCTGGGAGGATAAGGAACAAATTCAGGCTGCCAGTGACCTGCAGGAGGGAGATGATCTTTTGACAGTGACAGATGCCTCCTCCTAAAGGCCTTTGTCTGCCCCCTTCCAGTGACTGTTTGGCACAGGAATGCAGCCCCCACTCCTGGGTCTCTCCTGGGGAAATAATGTTTCTGTGCAAAACACCAAAGCTTTTAACAGAAAGGAAGAAAAGGAAATGGCCACATGATGGGACTAGGACATAAGGAATGAAACACAAGATCCTTCTCCCCTGTGCATTGACTTTTAACCTTGTTTGTGGTGGTGGTGTATCCATGTTGGTCCCAGGGGTCCTCTGGGGCGCGGGGCATTGGCCACTTTCGGGAGAGTGGGCTAGATGAACTGGTCTGACTCAGTGTGGCTGTTCTTATGTTCTAACCGCTGGTTATGGAAGAGACGAGCTTCCAGGCTACACAGAACTGAAGAAGGGTGCTGGGTTAGCTCCACAGCTTGTCTCTTTCACCAACAGAGGTTGGTCCTCTGCAAGCTCTTACCCTCACCCGCCTTGTCGCTCTTGGACTCTGAAAAGTGTTTTCTCTCCACTCCCCTTGGAGAGAAGTTAAATTTCCCTTTGGC